>NC_056457.1:18306038-18606038 GCF_018296145.1 Oncorhynchus tshawytscha | reverse complement strand
GCACCCTTCACTGTGTGACGACCCTTAACTTAAGAAAAAAAGCCCATCAGCTGTTGAGGAGGAGACAGTCATGTCTTGTCTCTCTCTCACTTCAAAGAACCAGGTACTGTAACTCAGTGCAGTGCAGGCCTGTGAAATCCTCCTTGAAGTTCAGGCACGCTTTGGATGTGTTGTGTAAAACACGTCGCTATAAAGAAGACATACACTGTGATATTGCTAATCCCGCGATTTACCATCAATCACCAAAAAAGCACAGCTCTCTTTCCACCACTCAGCGGCTTGACGCTCGCTTTAAGTGAGACTGCTTGAGTAAAAAACATAGAGAGAGACGGAAGGAGAGGGAGCATGCTTGCTTTGTTTGAAAACTGGGAGTTAGGAAGATACTTTGACTTTGAAGATATTTGCCTGTAAATCTTGTAAAGTGAGTGTAGCTGCTGCACCAGTGGAGCATAGAAGCTCTAGTGTTAATTTATGCATGTATTCTCTGATACACTGCAGAGGAGCAGCAGGCCCGTGTGTAATGTGTGTGGTTGGGGCCCTTAAGTGGAAGTGACATAGTACTTTGGTTCCAGGATGGTATTATTACATTCTTAGCTGGTTTTTGCTCAGATAACTTTGAAAACCCATGTTGTCCTCAGTTGTAAGCTATAGAAGCTGATTGGAAATCAGTCTGTATATGGTTTGCCATTATGTCAGACAAACCTTCTGAAACGCAAAGGAAAAACAGTTCCCTTGTCCTGGCCTTGCTTACAGAACATAGAATGTAAACAAGGATGATATGTCTTTTTTTGTTGTCAGTCCTATCTTTCCACTTTGCTTAAAAACTCCAGTATTTTTGATTTACATCACCGATATGCATTCAGCGTGTGAAGAAACAATAACATTATGGGGCATTTGGCGAACTGTCTAGCTAGCGTTTCTTTAAAAAAATACATCTGCAGATAAGAATCCGTTCCCCAACAATGGGGCTTCAGAAAAAAGTGGTTTTGGTACATTTACAAAACAATGCCCATGCCCCCCTCCCCCACAAAAAAAATAAAAATAAAAATAATCAAAATAAATAAGTGACAGCAAATAACTTAATCCTACAATAAATGATAAATCTGGTCTTTAAGTGGCCCCAGATTTAGAGCCTTAACTGACGGGGAGGGGGGATATTTCTCAGGGTTACCTTCTTTCGTGCTCCCACCCCTGCAGCCATCTCCGCATAAATCAGCTTTAAACTCCACGCCACACTGTCTCCCTGCAGTACTGCCATCATTACCCATGCCAACTTAAAGGCTTAATACCTGTCCCTACTCGCTGCTTACTTTATACTATTTTGCTATTTTTAAAGAGCATGGCGTTCATGTCCGTGGTATATCATATATGTAGAGAGAGATGTTCTCTTGTAACATTCAACTGGAGAGGGGTATGTTGCAACATTATCCAGATTTTAGTTGAAGCTATATGATTTTATTCATGGAGAGTTGTTTCCGATTATTGGTATATGCAATGCGAATCTTCTTTGAAAACTGAGAAATAAACTACAATGAACTCCAATGAAAATAACCTGGGGGGAAAAAAAAAAATATATATATATATATATAGGACTGCTGACTGCAAGCCCCCTCCAACATTGTTTTAGAGAATTTTGTAGTACGTCCAACTGGCCTCACCACCACAGACCACGTGTAACCATGCCAGCCCAGGACCTCCACATCCGGCTTCTTCACCTGTGGGATCGTCTGAGACCAGCCACCCGGACAGCTGATGAACCTGAGGAGTATTTTTTGTCTGTAATAAAGCCCTTTTGTGGGGAAAAAGTGGGTGTGCCTGGCTACCAAGTGGGTGGGCCTATGCCCTCCCAGGCCCACCCATAGCTGCACCCCTGCCTAATCCATAGATTAGGATCTAATGAATTCATTTCAAATAACTGATTTCCTTATATGAATTCTAACTGAAATTGTTGCATGTTGCATTTATATATTTGTTTAGTATATATGGAATAGCTTTTTTACATATGAAATAGTATATGTTATGTCCACAATATGTCTCTTTGAATGTATGGCACTGTATAGCTTTGCAATAAGGCGTGACATTGGAGTGAAAATCCTTCTTCTCATCACACCCCCTCTCCCTGCTATTTAAATATTGTACTTTTGGTAATTGGAGGTCCCACAATGAAATCAATTCAGTGGGTGATAACAGATTTCACATCGCGTTACCCATTTGGCTTTGAGTAGCCCCCTTGTGTGGAGACAGCTAAAAATATTCCTATTCATGCATCATCAATATCTTCATTACAAGAAAGATGGGAGTCAGGTTGTATTTGCAGTTCCTCCGTAATGCCTCTTGACAGGGTATCATCTTGCCTATGTCTGTGACACATAGCTTTTTTGTCTACTTTGTAATTTTACTTTTGCCGACGTGCGGAAAGCCTTTCTGTACCACGCCACGAAGCCAGAGTTGTGATAAGGCCTAGAATGATACAACTGACCTTTTTCCAATGACAAAACAGCAAGTAGAGACAAAATACATGCACTTTGTTAAAAACTCACCGCATTTAGGTTGTAACACTCTAAATTTACAGTATGGGCTTCATGAATAAGTGCATTGACAGAATGCAGTAGTATTTTTTCCAGTAATAGACTTGTATGCTACGTAGTTTATCCTCACTGTACCAGTTTGTTTCAGAGTGCTGCATGAATATTTATCTATAGTCTATAACTGTTGACTGGGCATTTTCTGAATGAAAGCGAGCTCTCCCACATGGAAAGAACTTGAAGCGATCTCTCGTGTTTATCTGCAAGGAAACCTGAGAACTTAACACAAATAATTTAACACTTCACAGACTGCCTTCCTCCGGGGTTTGGTTGATGATCACTTTTAGTTTATTGTGACTTGATTTAGGAAATTACCAGCCACATCCTGTGACTTAATATTGGGTGAATTGCGCTCCACTGGACTCAAATCTAACAGTACAGTTGGATGAGGGGATGGAGAGAAACAATTGATTATTTTAGCTTTTCCTCTTTAGGCATTATATGCAAACCATTTCCCTGGGTACACACTACAAAGTGAATACCAAGCATCTTTGGGAACAGAAAGATGGCTAGACGTATGGATGTCCACGGGCCGTTGCCTGGAGAAATATTAGGATGCACCTTCGCCTTGTTTGACTCTTCTCACACTGACAAGGGGACATGTTGTGTCTTTAGCCGTGTGTGTGTGTGTGTGTGTGTGTGTGTGTGTGTGTGTGTGTGTGTGTGTGTGTGTGTGTGTGTGTGTGTGTCTGTGTCTGTGTCTGTGTGTGTGTACTAAGTTTGGAGATGGTAGGGGAGACTAGAGCCCTGTTGAGAGAGGCTCTTATGTTCTCAGTCTTGTCCTAATGTGGCGTTCCAGTTTTCCATGCCAGGTCATTACTGGCCCAGCAGCACCCACTCTCTCCTCCTCTCCATCCAGACTCTCCATCTGTGCCCTCTATATGAAAGAGAATGGCTGAGCAGGAGCAGGGCTGCACTGGGGAGAGAGAGGTGCACTGTGGAGAGAAGCTGAGCAGGGGTAGGAGGGGCTGCTGAGATAGGCGAGAGAGAGGCCTGTGTGGAGAGAAGCTGAGCAGGGGTAGGAGGCGCTGCTGAGGGAGGCGAGAGAGAGGCCTGTGTGGAGAGAAGCTGAGCAGGGGTAGGAGGGGCTGCTGAGGGAGGCGAGAGAGAGGCCGGTGTGGAGAGAAGCTGAGCAGGGGTAGGAGGCGCTGCTGAGGGAGGCGAAAGAGAGGCCTGTGTGGAGAGAAGCTGAGCAGGGGTAGGAGGCGCTGCTGAGAGAGGCGAGAGAGAGGCCTGTGTGGAGAGAAGCTGAGCAGGGGTAGGAGGGGCTGCTGAGATAGGCGAGAGAGAGGCCTGTGTGGAGAGAAGCTGAGCAGGGGTAGGAGGGGCTGCTGAGATAGGCGCGAGAGAGAGGCCTGTGTGGAGAGAAGCTGAGCAGGGGTAGGAGGGGCTGCTGAGATAGGCGAGAAAGAGGCCTGTGTGGAGAGAAGCTGAGCAGGGGTAGGAGGGGCTGCTGAGAGAGACGAGAGAGAGGCCTGTGTGTTTGTTGTTTCCAGGCCCTGCACTTTCCTGCTGTCGTCTTTCTAAATCTCTCTTGTGTCTCCCTCTCTCCCTGTATATCCGAGTATATACTGTATATACTGTATGTGTGATGTTTTTTCCAGGCCTGTGCTCTCCTACAGAGGGCCGGGCGGTGGCGGCACCGGCAGTGGTAGCAATGGTGGGGCTGCTGAGCGTACACATTTGGCTCTCCGCATGATCCCGTCAGAGCTGGGCCTGTCACCGCGGCGCTGGGGCTGGCGCTCCTCCTCAGCAGCAGCAGCAGCACAGCTCTGCCTCATTATGCCGCTCCTGGCTTTGATCTGGTTTGCAAGGCTCTACCTGCATTACTGCAGCCAGTGGCTCTTCCTCCAGGCCATCGCAGTTCCTGTCAACAAGTGAGTGTGCTTCCTTTGATATCCTCCTCTCTCCGAGGAGGTGGAGGAGGAGTGATTGTGTGTGTGTGTAGAGAGAGTGCATGGGAGAGGAGAGAAGAGGCGAGAGCTAGCACAGTGCAGCGAAGTTGTGTGTGTGTGTGTGTGTGTGTGTGTGTGTGTGTGTGTGTGTGTGTGTGTGTGTGTGTGTGTGTGTGTGTGTGTGTGTACATAGATGTACATAAGTACTCACACACTCCCTCCCACTAGATACTGTATAAAAATCTGCCCATTACCAGTTTAACTTCTCTAGGATAGGGGGCAGCATTCGGAATTTTGGATGAAAAGCATGCCCAAATTCAACTGCCTGCTACCTATCCCCAGAAGATAAGATATGCATATTATTAGTAGATTTAGAGATGTGTGTGTGTGTGTGTGTGTGTGTGTGTGTGTGTGTGTGTGTGTGTGTGTGTGTGTGTGTGTGTGTGTGTGTGTGTGTGTGTGTGTGTGTGTGTGTGTGTGTGTGTGTGTGTGTGTACATAGATGTACATAAGTACTCACACACTCCCTCCCACTAGATACTGTATAAAAATCTGCCCATTACCAGTTTAACAAGACTTGCCTAAGCATTAATGACACCATGTGGGAGAATTCATTGATTTCAACAGGCATTCTTGCGTGTGCATTATTTGGAAAGAATGTATTGTTTATTATTTTGTAGACAGTATTTCATAATAAACAAAGTAGGATGACATTGAGAGGCTGTTACATCTCAATAGCACATGGTGTTGATTTAATTCATCACATTAAAAGCTAGACTGTGAATATGCTTACAAGCATTAAATCATAGAAAAGCCATCTGACATCTGACAGAATACGGGAAAAATGTGCATGAGTAAAAATGGAGTGGAGGGAGGGGGGATGGAGGAAAAAAACATGGAAATCGAGGGGGTCACCAGCCACCAACGGATGACAAGTTCCACATGTCTGGCCGCTTCCTCCTCTGAGCATTTCTCCCTGTAATGGGCAGTCCCCAGCTAGCTCTCTGTCTCCATCTCTGACAATCTGGGGATGGCCAGTGTGCTGACAGCCTCCCCCCTGCCCCACCCCCTGTGTCTAGCCCCCTGTCTCACCCGATACCCTCCCCCAATAGTGCCTCTGGGACATCAGCGGGCAGCAAAGCGGGCCCTTCATGAGCGAGACACTCTCACTCAGGCCCCACGCGGCTCTCCCATCACCCCCAGCACTCTCACGTACACACACACACAGACTGTACACACACACACATCATCACCAGTCAGGTGGCCAAGAGCCACTTTGCCAGCATATCACACCACCACCTCACAGGCCCAGTCATTAAAGAGCACCACATGCACATTAGACATTACACCACTCTGTGGCCCGCTCAGAGTACGAAATCAGTATTATTACTCCCCATTTTATATGGAAAGTCTTTGTCAACATTCAACAATATATCTTTCTGTAAAAATGACATTTGTAACACCTGGTACAAACCACAGATACGGTATATTGAAATACAGGGATAGGGATATAATGACTGTTTATAGAATTGTAAAGTTGCCATGGAATTTGACTTAAACTGAAGATGGAAACCTCTAAACAGGTCAGGACAGAATTGTAGACAAACCAAAATGAGCGTAGCATATAGATGAACAGATGAATTATTGAGAAGACAGAAAGCGATAGTAGGTTTAGCAGTGTTGTGTTGGTTCAGAAGGAGTACAAATGGACCATCAGTGGGAGTAATGGCGAGTGGCTGAGAGTGGGTTGTTTCTCTTAGCGAATCACATGTGAATTAATGGGCAAAACAGGCACCTCTTTACTCACACAAGCACTACTCGCAGATGGTAGATTAAGAAACTCATGAGCCATGACGTGAATTGTTGAGTGTAGGTACAGTACATCTTATCTTACCTTTTGTTATCGAAAACAGTTTCACAACACTTAAGTTTCATGCTTAGTTTTATAGAATTTACGATGAATTGACTGGTACTATAGATCCTTCATCTTTTGTCGCAATGTACTTTATTCATCATGTGATCCCCATCACAAATGGAAATTAATAGTGTTTGGTTATGATGCACACAAAAACACTACTAGTATGTTCTTCATACAATATATATTTAGACATAAATGTTTTGCTATTTCAGTGTGCTATCACATTTACATGTGTTCTGTCTTGGAGTGGATGGAGCGCCCCAAAGAGCTGATGTAGGCTAACACTTCTCTTGTTTTCCTCTAACCCCCCCCCTTCCAGATTCCAGTTCCATGCTCACACCGTGGAGCTGGTCTACCAGAATTCCTTGCTTCATACCCGCGAGGAGTTGGCTATGGTCGTGGTGGGACCTCTGACCTTGAACGCCGTAACGTTGCTGCTGCTCCTGATCAGATGGGGCTGTCAGCTAGCGTTTGGCTCACTCCCCTCCTTCACGTCAAACTTTATCATGGCTTTGGGAGTGTGGACAGTGCTGGACCCGCTGGCGGTCTTTGTAGTGGATGCCGTCCTGGGGGTAAGTCACTTAAAATAACTTGGACACTTGTGTTCACATTAAATGGGAAGTTCACTTTATCTTAGCAAAGTGACTTTAGAAGTTAGGAAAAAAGCACACACAAGGTTAGATCCATGTCTTTTTGCATCAGGGATCCCGTTTTGTCTGTGCGAAAGAACTCCACCGTCAGATGACTTTCAGTTGTTTATGCGGAATTTGAAACCATGACATAGAGGTTGATAAGAGACTATTTGAAAGCCACACAGTGTATATGTGTATTATTATTTGGCCTGGTATTTGATCCATCTATAATTTCAATAACCACCATATATATCAATGAACATAAATGATAATCCAAGGTGAATGTTCAGTATGTGTCTAATATACATGTGTACTGTCCAATCATATACTATGGTTAATCATATGGTTATTAGTGAAGAGATATTAGCACAGTATAATATTTCCTCACGTGATGGAATACCACAGAGGGCCTTGATAAATGCATGTCCAACCAAACACTTTCCCCAGTTTTCTCTTTGTCAGAGACCTCTTATATTACCTGTAGATTACACTATAGATGTACTGTACTGTCCTTTGTATCAATGTATTTAATCCAGTGTATATACAGCGCATTCGGAAAGTATTCAGACCCCTTGACTTTTTCCAAATTTTGTTACGTTACAGCCTTGTTCTAAAATGGATTAAATCAAATGTCCTCATCAATCTACACACAATTACCCATTGTGACAAAGCAAAAACAGGTTGTTAGAAGAAAAAAACAGAAATACATTATTTACATAAGTATTCAGAACCTTTGCTATGAGACTCGAAATTGAACTCAGGTTAATCATTGAGATGTTTCTACAACTTGATTGGAGTCCACCTGTGGTAAATTCAGTTGATTGGACATGATTTGTAAAGCCACACACCTGTCTATATAAGATCCCACAGTTGACAGTGCATATCAGAGCAAAAACCAAGCAGTGTGGTCGAAGAAATTATCCGTAGAGCTCCGAGACAGGATTGTGTCGAGGCACAGATCTGGAGATGGGTACCAAAACATTTCTTCAGCATTCAAGGTCCAAAAGAACACAGTGGCCTCCATCATTCTTAAATGGAAAGAGTTTAGACCCTCCAAGACTCTCCCTAGAGCTGGCCGCACAGCCAAACTGAGTAATCGGGGGAGAATGGCCTTGGTCAGGAAGGTGACCAAGAACCCGATGGTCACTCTGACAGAGCTCCAGAGTTCCTCTGTCAAGATCGAAGAACCTTCCAGAAGGACAACCATCTCTGTAGCACTCCACCAATCAGGCCTTTATGGTAGAGTGGCCTGGTGGAAGCCACTCCTCAGTAAAAGGCACATGGACAGCCCGCTTGGAGTTTGCCTAAAGGCACTTAAAGGACTCTGAGACCATGAGAAACAAGATTCTCTGGTCTGATGAAACCAAGATTGAACTCTATGGCCTGAATGCCAAGCATCACGTCTGGAGGAAACCTTGCACCATCCCTACGGTGAAGCATGGTGGTCACAGCATCATGCTGTGGGGATGTTTTTCAGCATCAGGGATACTTGTCAGGATCAAGGGAAAGATGAACAGAGCAAAGTACAGAGAGTTCCTTGATGAAAACCTGCTCCAGAGTGCTCAGCACCTCAGACTGGGGCAAAGGCTCACCTTCCTTCAGGACAACAACCCTAATCACACAGCCAAGGCAATTTAGGAGTGGCTTCAGGACAAGTCTCTCAATGTCCTTAAGTGGCCCAGTCAGAGCCCGGACTTGAACCTGATCAAACATCTCTGGAGACACCTGAAAATAGCTGTACAGTGACGCTCCCCATCCAACCCGACAGAGCTTGAAAGGATCTGCAGAGAAAAATGGGAGAAACCAAATACAGGTGTGCCAAGCTTGTAGCGTCATACCCAAGAAGACTTGAGGCTGTAATCGCTGCCAAAGGTGCTTTAGCAAAGTACTGAGTAAAGGGTCTGAATACTCATGTAAATGTTATATTTCGGAGGGGGGTTTATGTCAAACATTTGCATTTCTAAAACCTGTTTTATGCTTTGTCATTATAGGGTATTGTGTGTAGATTGATGAGGGGAGAATAACAATTTAATCAATTTTAGAACAAAATGTGGAAAAAGACAAAGGGGTCTGAATTGTAGGCTCTATGCGTGTTCAGCGTCTGTCCTACAGTGCAGAGTCTCCTGTTGCGGATGCAGCCAAGCTCTACTGGCACTTCTACCGGACCGACCAATCAGGGGCAGCTGGAGTGGTCATCACCCTCTTCCTCTATGCCATCCTCTTCCTCCTCTCCATCACCATCCTCTACCTCTACTTCCTCAGGTCAGCACAAACATGCAGAGGCATTATGCCCAAAGAAACTAATTTAATGCATTTGTAGGATAAAATATAGAAGATAAAGTTGATTTAACTCTGAATTCATTCTAATATTGAAATTGGCCATCGGTGCTGATGAGGCTAGACATAAGAAACACGGGAAAAATGGGACTCGCTAATGCCAAGGAAATATCAATTGAACAGCACTGAATGCAGTACTATGCTATGAGTTTAATGTGTTTTCATACACCATGAAAACCCTAGTAATCTGTATGTATTGTAGTACTGTAGTGCTATTATAATAATATTGGCATTTCCCACCATTGCTTCAGAACCCATGTCGTAGTTGACGTCTCAGTTCCTCGAAACAGCCCGTTTCTGAACTAGAAATGGATCTTGCTCCAGACCTGTCCTGTCACATTGGGCTTTCGTGTCGACTTTGAGTCCTCTGTCTCTGACCTTCCTAGTGGCTGAAAAGTGTCACAACACTGGGGAAGCACACAGGAAGAGCGACTAGCGAATTAGGAATTATCATTGGGGTATTTTTAGATGGTCCAGCCTATGGGGACACCCTGCCAATGAAGAGTAAAAACCCTCTAACACCCAGTCCTGTCCACTAATTCCTATACCCGCTCCCAAATAACCAACCCCCAGACCCCCTCAATCCGTGTGTGTGTCTGTGTTTTCACTCGACTATGTCCGCAGAAAACAAGTGTTGATCTAATCGGTTGTGATTTTAGAGTCTCATGCAATTACTAATGCAGTTATGCATTAAGCGAACTGCCACACAAGGTTGTCGAATTGAACGCAGCTCCATAGTCGGTAAGAGAAGATGTAAAGCGTGGCTAATTCGGAACTAGGTAGATTTGTTTTTACATAACGTGAGTATGTAACATCCTTGCATAATACGATTAGTTGATATGGTGTATGGTGTATGTTTCATCTTTGTGCTGTAACCATATTGAAGTGCCTGCTGCTAGAGTAGATGGACAATGTTTGAGCTGCTCATCAGATGAAGTCTATCAGATTGAGGTCACCCCTGCTGGAACGTTAGTGGAACGTTAACGCTAGCAGTGTTAACGTGTGTTGTGATGGGGCTCTGCAAACCACTTTAGCACTTATCTCTCCCATGAGTCGCTCTGTCCTGTGAAGAAAGCAATGCTCCAATCTGATTGGCTCAGAACAACAGCCAATGAGCCAATGAGAGTGGTTCCTTTCAATGGATGTTTCACTAAGGAAGTTGGGGTTTTATGGTGATTAGTGATTATTGCAAGCTGAAGATGTGTTTTATACAACATGTACTTGCAGGCCTGTTGTACCCAATTTTCCTACATTTTCTTCTCCTATTTTTCGTTCCCGAAAGGCAATTCTCTTTTACATAATGGAAAGATTCAGTTGTAGGCCTAATTTTGGGGGAGTGGTGAGGTAGGAAAAATGTTGGGTATGTGATAAAATACTGTACCACATCCCCATCAAAAGGTGTGTGTTTTTGTACCCTGAAATTAGACCGAATCCCATTAACATTTCGAAATGTAAAAAGTCCACAATTGAATGAATCAGTTTAGAATCGGTCCGAAAGGGGGAAAAAAGGGTACCATTTCATTTTCCGTAACCGGCCGCTTATCGGCTCAGCACTAAATGGACAATATTAAAACAGCAGCCAGTATTAATGATTTCTGCCACTCAGTCGCCGGGTGGATTGTATTGAATATAGGGCACGAGGCTGAGGAGGGCTGATAATTTTATGGGTTACATGTTCTTATTGGCTGTCAGAGGGAGAGCTCTGACACAGCTCGTGACCTATTTCTAAAAAAAAGCCTGGGGCTATATGTATAGATAGAATGAACTGTTATCCTTTTTTAATTACATTTTAGGCTGCCTTGATTCATTGGCTGAAAAATATATATATTTCAGTAATTTTTTATTCCTTCACCGAAAAACTTCACAAATAGAGGTGGTGACATTGATTGTAGTGGTATTACATTAGAATGATTACATGGTAAAGGAGAAGGAAAGGGTCTTCAATTTTGTATTGAGAGGGACTGGTCTCCATCTAGTACTTTGAATGAGTCTGGATCCAGTCTGGATCCAGTCTGTCTGTCTGTCTGTCTGTCTGTCTGTCTGTCTGTCTGTCTGTCTGTCTGTCTGTCTGTCTGTCTGTCTGTCTGTCTGTCTGTCTGTCTGTCTGTCTGTCTGTCTGTCTGTCTGACCATCTGTTTGTCTGTCAGTCCGTCTGTTCGTTCGTCTGTTCGTCTTTCCATCTGTTTGTTAGTCAGTCCGTCCGTCAGTCCATCTTGTCTGTCTGTCTGTCTGTCTGTCTGTCTGTCTGTCTGTCTGTCTGTCTGTCTGTCTGTCTGTCTGTCTGTCTGTCTGTCTGTCTGTCTGTCTGTCTGTCTGTCTGTCTGACCATCTGTTTGTCTGTCAGTCCGTCTGTTCGTTCGTCTGTTCGTCTTTCCATCTGTTTGTTAGTCAGTCCGTCCGTCAGTCCATCTTGTCTGTCTGTCTGTCTGTCTGTCTGTCTGTCTGTCTGTCTGTCTGTCTGTCTGTCTGTCTGTCTGTCTGTCTGTCTGTCTGTCTGTCTGTCTGTCTGTCTGTCTGACCATCTGTTTGTCTGTCAGTCCGTCTGTTCGTTCGTCTGTTCGTCTTTCCATCTGTTTGTTAGTCAGTCCGTCCCTTGTCTGTCTGTCTGTCTGTCTGTCTGTCTGTCTGTCTGTCTGTCTGTCTGTCTGTCTGTCTGTCTGTCTGTCTGTCTGTCTGTCTGTCTGTCTGTCTGTCTGTCTGTCTGTCTGTCTGTGTGTCTGTGTGTCTGTTGTTAGGGGCTCTGGGGATGAGACAGGCACGTTTGTTTCACTATCCTTGTGAGGACCAAACAATTGATGATTCTGATTCAAAATCCTATTTTCCTTTTATCCTTTAACCTAACACTAACATTAACCCCTAACTCCTAATCCTAATTTAAACCTTAACCCTAAACCTAACCTCGAAACCTAAAATAGTTGTTTTCCTTGTGGGGCCTGGCGAACTGTCCCCACTTGTCCGAATTTAGCTTGTTTTACTATCCTTGTGAGGACTTCTGGGCCCCAGAAGAATAGTAAAACCAAAAACACACACACACACACGCACACACACACACGCGCACACACTGAATGGGCTGAACCCTCTCTGGACCTCCTCTCTGTCACACTATGCTCCTTAGACCTGGTTTGAAGGCTAAAATGGTTAGAAGTGAGATATATTGTGTTGAATGTTGTGACTATCTATGTGGAATACAGATATGAATGATTTGATATGGAATATCAAATATTCTGAACAAAAATATAAAAGCAACATGTAAAATGTTGGTCCCATGTTTCATGAGCTGAAATAAAAGATCCCAGAAATGTTCCAGACGCACAAAAAGCATATTGCGCTCAAATTTTGTGATCAAATTTGTTTACATCCCTGGCGGTGTGCTGGGGACAATAAACGGCCACTCTAAAATGTGCAGTTTTGAAACACAACGCAATGCCAAAGATGTCTCAAGCTTTGAATGTGCGTGCAATTGGCATGCTGACTATAGGAATGTCCACCAGAGCTGTTGCCAGAGAATGTAATGTAAATTTCTTTATCATAAGCTGCCTCCAACGTACTTTTAGTGAATTTGGCAGAACGTCCAACCGGTCTCACAACCGCAGATCACGTGTAACCACACCAACCCAGGACCTCCACATTCGGCTTCTTCACCCGGACAGCTGATGAAACTGTGGGTTTGCACAACCAAATCATTTCTGCACAAACAGTCAGAAACCGTCACAGAGAAGCATATCTGCTTGCTCATCGTCCTCACCAGAGTCTTGACCTGATTGCAGTTCAGCGTTGTAACTGACTTCAGTAGGCAACTGCTCACTTTCGATGGCCACTAGCACGCTGGAGAAGTGTGCTCTTCAAGGATGAATCCCGGTTTCAACCGTACCGGGCAGATGGCGTCATGTGGGCGAGCGGTTTGCTGATGTCAACATTGTGAATATCGTGCCCCATGGTGGAGGTGGGGTTATAGTATGGGCAGGAATAAGCTACGGAAAACGAACACAATTGCATTTTATTGATGGCAATTTGAATGCACAGAGATACCGTGATAACATCCCGAGGCCCATTGCCGTGCCATTCATCCGCCACCATCACCTCATGTTCCAGCATGATAATGCATGGTCCAATGTCACAAGGATCTGTACGCAATTCCTGGAAGCTGAAAATGTCCCAGTTCTTCCATGGCCTGCATACTCACCAGACACCCATAGACTCCCAAGTGGTGCAGCGGTCTAAGGCACTGCATCTCAGTCCTAGAGGCGTCACTACAGACCTTGGTTCGATCCTGGGCTGTATCACAACCGGCCGTGATCGGGAGTCCCATAGAGCGGCGCACAATTGGCCCAGCGTCGTCCGGGTAAGGGGAGGGTTTGGCTGGGTAGGCCGTCATTATAAATAAGAATTTGTTCTTAACTGACTTGCCTAGTTAAATAAAGGTTAAATAGATTAAAAAAATTATAATAATGTTTGCATATCTGTATTCCCAGTCATGTGAAATCCATAGATTAGGACCTAATGAATTTATTTAAATTAACTGATTTCCTTAAATGAACTGCAACTCAGTAAAATCTTTAAAATTGTTGCATGTTGCATTTATATTTTTGTTCAGTGTATATAATTGACACTATTGATTAATATTAATTAGCAGCTACCATTTAACAGATAAGGGTCTTTCTATAAATAAATGGGCTAATGTGTGACATCACGGTCAACATTTCTAAATGGTTTGATATACATTTAAATATAATTTTCGAGCAGAATTAAAGTCTAGCTGGGCACAATGAGACCATAACACCACCTACAGTAGCAAC
Organism: Oncorhynchus tshawytscha; assembly: GCF_018296145.1. NCBI lineage: Eukaryota > Metazoa > Chordata > Actinopteri > Salmoniformes > Salmonidae > Oncorhynchus > Oncorhynchus tshawytscha. The sequence continues at coordinate 18,591,876 of NC_056457.1, read as the reverse complement.
AACAAAACACTGACATGTCATTCAAAATGTCACAAGAAACATGGACACCGCATGTTTCTTTGTCATACCTAGTTGCTAGTTTTTTGTGTGCTTTAGTCAACTTCTCTATAATTTATAGCCATGCTAAACATCCTTGAAGAATGTAAAAGATAAACAACAGCATTTCTATATGTTTTAATAGTTGATATAATACAATAGAATAATACAATGGATTCTGTCAATAAAATCACGGACACTAATAATAACCAATAATGAAATCATTATAATCAGTAAACTCTTCAAGCATTGTGTGTGAGTGTGTATGTGAGTGTGAGAGAGTCTGTGTCTGAAAACTAGCTGTCAAATTCTTGCTTCCTCTGTCCTTGTTTCCTCCACTGCTTGCCTCTCCTTGAGAGTGCATTGTAGCCTGAGGGGAGGAACCTTCACTCCTCTCCCCCAATGTGCTTTGAGAGGGAGGTGAAGAATGGGGGAAACAAGGGGAGAATCTCAATTACATTTCCTTGATCCCTCACGTCCTCTCTCCTCGCCTCCTTCTCAAAACCCATTGGAAATGAAGGTGAGAGGGAAGGACCTCTGACATTCTCATCCAGTGGGTTTTGAAAAGGCGACAAGGAGAGAAGAAGATGCAATGAATCAAGGAAATGCAATTGAGATTCTCCCAAGGACAGAGGAAGCAAGTATTTGACAGCTATTCAAGAATAGGTAGCTGAAGACCTGCTGTAAACAGTGAAAGGATATATTTACTTATTTATTTAAGTAACTTTGCTTTGAAAGTTGATAAACTTGTAACCCAACTTTTGAGAAAATGTCCCTTGAAAGGTTTGGTGCACCTACTGGAGAGCTCTTTGTCTACACCCATTTAGCATCGTTCACTTAAGCCTTAGCTCCACCCATCTATTTTAGGATTCATATGTGAGGCCATGTGCTAAACAGAGTGAGTACAGTAGTGTACTAAACAATCAAAGATTTAAAGACTAAAAGCTGGTTTATACTACGGCTATGTCTGTAGACAGTTGTCGCAGTGACATCATGAACATTCTATTGTCATCCTACATCAAACTTGTCGTTGTCTTTATGAAATAGCACACAAAAACGACAGGCTGCATGACATCAGCAGCCTGGTGGTCTAAAATAGCATAACTGGTGTATTTTAACATCAATAAACCCATTCGTTTGAAAAATAAATTAAGTATATGTCAATTTAGCAAACCAAGCAACTAAAAGCAACTTTCTAAACATTGTTTTGGTTTGTTTCTAGCTTGTTAGCTAGCTAGCCAGTGTAAATAAATACCAGATCAGAGCTGACAATTACTTAACTTTAGCTCATTTTTATTCATTATTACATTTAAAAAAATGCACAACAAGATCATTATTTAAAAGTTAATGGCGAGCTAATTACAGAAAATAGCTGAGAGTGTGACGAAATAAAAGCAGGGCATTTTACTGGAGAATTTTAGAACTTGGACACTGTTTCTTTAGCCTGACTTTGTATCCTAATTTGACTGGTGCAGGTCATGTTGTTCTTCACATTACCGTCAAATAAAATCAAAGTCTATTTGTCACATGCACAGGATACAGAAGGTGTAAACGGTATAGTGAAATTGTTACTTGAATAGTGAAGTATTTTTTATGTAGCTAGCTAGCTAAACAATGAACCATAATCCCAATTTATAACGTTACTACCATACATGAATCTGCAGGTAGACAAAGCTAACCAATTGGGTTCAATGCTAGCAAGCTAGCTAACATTAAGCTATAATTAGCAATGCAAATGTCTTTCAGAGATATGAATAATATTACTACACAGATCATACATGTAATGTTAGCTAGTGAGCCAGCCAGCTAAAATTAGCTAGCTAGCAAACAGTACGCTTTCACTTGCAATGGAAACAACTTTCTGTCAAAATTTGAAGCGTATAATATCTGAAAATGTAGATATCTAGACTCTCTTACCCGTATACATAGATGAACTCTTGTCCCTCTCTGTCACCAGATGCCATGGTTGCCCTTGGTTTGAAGATGTAATCCGGAGAGAGGTGTTATATACAACAGCCTTCTGTGTGTTCTCTTTTCAACTCCTTCCGCATATTTGCAATCAAACAAAATACTTTTCTCCATCTCTTTAGCTATCAATACCTTGCTTCCCCCGGGCATTCCATAGATTCTTTTGGATATGTGTGCCCATCAAAACTGTTTTCACACCGTAACATAGGGGGATACGAAATGTTACGAAGTTACAGTGCACTTCCGAGATCGCCATACAAAAATTGATTCATCTCATAAATGATATTTGAATGTATAGTTGAAGTCGGAAGTTTACATACACTTAGGTTGGAGTCATTAAAACTAGTTTTTCAACCATTCTACAAATTTCTTGTTAACAAACTTTAGTTTTGGCAAGTTGTTTAGGACATCTACTTTGTGCATGACACAAGTCATTTTTCCAACAATTGTTTACAGACAGATTATTTCACTTACAATTCACTCTAACACAATTCCAGTGGGTCAGAGGTTTAGATACATTAAGTTGACTGTGACTTTAAACAGTTTGGAAAATTCCCGAAATGATTTCATGGCTTTAGAAGCTTCTGATAGGCTAATTGACATAATTTGAGTCAATTGGAGGTGTACCTGTGGATGTATTTCAAGGCCTACCTTCAAACTCAGGGCCTCTTTGCTTGACATTATGGGAAAATCAAAAGAAATCAGCCAAGACCTCAGAAAAAGAATTGTAGACCTCCACAAGTCTGGTTCATCCTTGGGAGCAATTTACAAACGCCTGAAGGTACCACGTTCATCTGTACAAACAATAGTACGCAGGTATAAACACCATGGGTCCATGCAGCCGTCATACCGGTAAGGAAGGAGATGCGTTCTGTCTCCTAGAGATGAACGTACTTTGATGCAGAAGTGCAAATCAATCCCAGAACAACAGCAAAGGACCTTGTGAAGAAGCTGTAGGAAACAGGTACAAAAGTATCTATATCCACAATAAAACGCCTCCTATATCGACATAACCCGAAAGGCCGCTCAGCAAGGAAGAAGCCACTGCTCCTAAACTGCCATAAAAAGCCAGACTACAGTTTGCAACTGCAAATGGGGACAAAGATCGTACTTTTGGGAGAAATGTCCTATGGTCTGATGAAACAAAAATTGAACCGTTTGGCCATAATGACCATCGTTATGTTTGGAGGAAAAAGGGGGATGCTTGCAAGCCGAAGAACACCATCCCATCCGTGGGATGGCGGCATCATGTTGTGGGGGTGCTTTGCTGCAGGAGGGACTGGTGCACTTCACAAAATAGATGGCATCATGGGGAAGGGAAAATTATGTGGATATATTGAAGAAACATCTCAAGACATCAGTCAGGAAGTTTAAGCTTTGTCGCAAATGGGTCTTCCAAATGGACAATGACTCCAAGTATTCTTCCAAAGTTTTGGCAAAACGGCTTAAGGACAACCAAGTCACGGTATTGAAATGGCCATCACAAAGCCCTGACCTCAACCTCATAGAACATGTGTGGCAGAACTGAAAAAGTGTGTGCGAGCAAGGAGGCCTACAAAACTGACTCAGTTACACCAGCTCTGTCAGGAGGAATGGGCCAAAATTCACCCAACTTATTGTGGGAAGCTTGTGGAAGGCTACCCGAAACATTTGACCCAAGTAAAACAATTTAAAAGGCAATGCTACCAAATACTAATTGAGTGTATGTAAAATTATGACCCACTGGGAATGTGATGAAGGAAATAAAACCTGAAATAAATAATTATCTTTACTATTATTCTGATTTCATATTCTTAAAATCAAGTGGTGATCCAAACTGAACTAAGACAGGGAATTTTTACTAGGATTAAATATCAGGAATTGTGAAAAAGTTTCAATTTATTTCGCTACGGTGTATGAACTTCCGACTTCAACTATATCTTTGTTCCCACTTTATATCTTAATAATTTCACATGATAAAAATAGGCAAATTATTATTGTCTATGTAACAGCTCCAAACAGTTTTCCACTAAAATAAATGCTCACTGGTACCATAGTTTAGAACTGTTGAACAGCACTTCTGCCAAACATATTGTGCATATCCAAGGCTTTTCCGCAATGAAAGACGGTGAATCCCACTAAGAGAGAGAGGCGTATAAATGAATGAAAAGAGCACATATGATGATGAATGCAAGCTATTCTTATGTCTGAAGTCAGAGTACTACAGAAGAGTAGCAAACTATCCCAAGAGCTCTGGATAGGAGTGATGCTGGGTTCAAAGCTCTATCTATCCAGTATCCTTGTATACAGCTGGCTCTCCTTGATGTTAGTTTTAACTGATTACCCCCTGACTGCGGAGAATCTCTTTGGTAGGGGAAAAGGTTGCGCGCGTTTGATGATTGGCCAAGGCATTTGTTTGTTTGTGTATTGCTGGTGTCTTTGTGGGCTGTTGTCTGTGTTGCTTGTGGAGAAAGCTAGCCGGCTGATGCTCAGTCACCTCGAGACTCCGATCAATACGCGTTCTGGCGTGGCCGCATGACTCAGACCCACCTCATCAGACGGCCACTCAATCAGCAGCCAATAGCAGCCAATCCCCTGGCGGCTATCTTTGAAGCGCCTTGTGGAGTCCTCTGGAGTCTCCCGTGATCTTGATTGTTCCATACCGCCCACTTACTGCCAGCCCAGCTCCTTTTAACTAAAAGTAGCCTCCCTCCCACTCACCAAGGCCAATTTGCCTGCATTCTTGTCCTCTGTGTTCTGCGTTCTGTGGATCAATTCAGATACTCCATTTTAAACGGCATACTGAGTCTGTAATGAGATGCTTAATTCAATTAATAGAACGTTGGGGATGTTTTCTGGTACACTGGACACCATGATTTGGGTTTTAGTTGTAAGCACCAGACTCGAAACGATAAGCTTCATTCAATGCCGCCGAGACTCGTCAGATGAAATGTGTCCCAAAGGTCAGGAAACCGGTTTGTGGAACGTTAGCCGACGTGACACTAACGTGAATATAATTAGGATGTGACGTTGGTTTGGCATCCGACTAGCCAACAAAACCATGAGTACAGTCATGAACTTTGACATCGTTGGGCTGAGTAGGGCAATATTGTTCCTTGTTTTCACAAATTACCCTTGGTGGCCTTTTAGGAAGGCAGAGTGGCAGACAATGATGGTTCATGGCTCGTCTCCTCCACTTTCCCTCCCTCCACCCTCACGCCCTCCCACCAGACTCCACAACGAGGGGCGCATGCTGGACATCTTCCAGCGTCTCAGCGTGACCGAGGGATCCTTCTTCGTGCCCCGGGACCTGGAGGTGTCCAACCGGGAACTAGACTACATCATCCAGAAGGCCGAGCAGTGGAGGGGCTTCAACGGAGAAAGACGCAAGGTGAGCCAACTAGCCTGCTTAATGTCCCTAAACCCTGACCCCAACCAAACTGGGCTGGCTCTGATATTTTCTTTCCACATTTTCCTTTTCAGCACTGTTCCATTAACTATGGTGGATGCCTAACCAGGCCAGCTCAACTCAGTGGTGTGAGAAGGCCTTTCTTATGACCACACTACTGTAGCCATGCTCCCTGCTCTCTGCTGTCCTCAAGTCATAAGTGTTTAATTGGATTAATGGTTGTTTTCTTACTGAGAGGATGAGCAGAAAGACCCTGTTGATACTAATCCATTAGATTGCTCCATCTAACAGGCAGAGAAATTGTGGTTGGTTGTCTGTAACCGCGGGTCATGCCCGCTAGGGTCTAGGACCAAAGGGATATATTCTGTGGGTGAGCTGATTGGTTAGCGAGGGACTTAGAAGAGTGGTCAAGATAGACTCCAGTTATTGTCCATTACTAGATTTAATTTGGACACTTTATTAACGAAGATATTAAGTTCTAAGAAGATACATAGAATAAGCTTATTTTCTATCATTACATTTTCTTTAGTTACATTTCAGAAAGCCAAGGAATTCATCTCAAAGGTCTTTAGCTTCATTCTAATTAGTACAAGATAATTACCAAAACAGAAACTCAGCTAGCGGGCTGCCTGATTAGTCTGTGGAAACCAATTTCCAAAGATATTTCATTAAAGAAAGACTACTCAATCAACACACACACATGCATGCACACACACACACACACACACACACACACACACACACTGCAACAGGCATTTGGTTAATGTGAACTTAGCATGGACAAGTCGATGTCAGAAGGTTGTGGGTGCAGGAAATTCCAACGTCCCCTTGAAATGATTCTCATCTGAGGGAAGCTGTCATCTTCTGACAGGCACTATGGGTCGGTGAGGATGACACAGCGATGACACTGTATTAGCATGTAACCACGGCGGTGGGGAATCTATGCATAGTGATTGAAAATGTGACTTCTGCAGATAAGAAAATAGAACATAGCGATCCAACCCCATTTAATTTATTCTGTACAATTTGTTAGTGGCATACATCTCTTATTAACTTTCCTGCTCTCTCTCTCTCAAGTTCATACACTCCCAAATGGCTACAGCTTGTACTGTACTGCAGCCTCCCTGTAAAGCCTCCCAAACTATTTAGTGACTTTCTGATGAGATATTATAATACCTGTCAACCGAGGCGAGTGTAAGTGAAAGATAATTGCCACCTCATCGTAAATGCAAAGATTTTGTTCAGCTGTTTTGGGGTAGCACACCATTTCAATATAGACTATGCTAAAGCCAACTATGTACAGTGGGGAGAACAAGTATTTGATACACTGCCGATTTTGCAGGTTTTCCTACTTACAAAGCATGTAGAGGTCTAATTTTTATCATAGGTACACTTCAACTGTGAGAGACGGAATCTAAAACAAAAATCCAGAAAATCACATTGTATGATTTTTAAGTAATTAATTTGCATTTTATTGCATGACATAAGTATTTGATACATCAGAAAAGCAGAACTTTATATTTGGTACAGAAACCTTTGTTTGCAATTACAGAGATCATACGTTTCCTGTAGTTCTTGACCAGGTTTGCACACACTGCAGCAGGGATTTTGGCCCACTCCTCCATAAAGACCTTCTCCAGGTCCTTCAGGTTTCGGGGCTGTCGCTGGGCAATACGGACTTTCAGCTCCCTCCAAAGATTTTCTATTGGGTTCAGGTCTGGAGACTGGCTAGGCCCCTCCAGGACCTTGAGATGCTTCTTACGGAGCCACTCCTTAGTTGCCCTGGCTGTGTGTTTCAGGTCGTTGTCATGCTGGAAGACCCAGCCATGACCCATATTCAATGCTCTTACTGAGGGAAGGAGGTTGTTGGCCAAGATCTCGCGATACATGGCCCCATCCATCCTCCCCTCAATACGGTGCAGTCGTCCTGTCCCCTTTGCAGAAAAGCATCTCCAAAGAATGATGTTTCCACCTCCATGCTTCACGGTTGGGATGGTGTTCTTGGGGTTGTACTCATCCTTCTTCTTCTCCAAACACGGCGAGTGGAGTTTAGACCAAAAAGCTCTATTTTTGTCTCATCAGACCACATGACCTTCTCCCATTCCTCCTCTTGATCATCCAGATCGTCATTGGCAAACTTCAGACGGGCCTGGACATGCGCTGGCTTGAGCAGAGGGACCTTGCGTGCGCTGCAGGATTTTAATCCATGACGGCGTAGTGTGTTACTGATGGTTTTCTTTGAGACTGTGGTCCCAGCTCTCTTTAGGTCATTGACCAGGTCCTGCCGTGTAGTTCTGGGCTGATCCCTCACCTTCCTCATGATCATTGATGCCCCACGAGGTGAGATCTTGCATGGAGCCCCAGACCGAGGGTGATTGACCGTCATCTTGAACTTCTTCCATTTTCTAATAATTGCACCAACAGTTGTTGCCTTCTCACCAAATAAATATATTTTACAGTCCAGTCTAGCAATGTGCCCATTTCACTTTTAGACATACCAAGTTAGCTAAGGATCTGTGCCATACCAATTTAACTAAGGATCTGTGCCATACCAAGTTAACTAAGGATCTGTGTCATACCAAGTTTACTACACTCTTGCAAAAAAGGGTTCCAAAAGTGTTATCCAGCTGTCGCCATAGAACCCTTTTTGGTTCCAGGTAAAACCTGTTTTGGTTCCAGGTACAACCATTTTGGGTTCCATGTAGAACCCTCTGTGGAAATACTTGGAACCAAAAGGGATCTACCTGGAACCAAAAAGGGTTCTATGGCGACAGCTGGATAACATTTTTGGAACCCTTTTTTGCAAGAGTGTAGTAAACTTGGTATGGCAACACAGAGTTACACATGGAATAAACAAACGTACAGTCAATAACACAATAGAAAACAATCTATATACAGTATGTGCAAATGAGGTAAGATTAGGGAGGTAAGGCAATAAATAGGCCATAGTGGCGAAGTAATTACAATTTAGCAATTAAACACTGGAGTGATAGATGTGCAGAAGATTAATATGCAAGTAGAGATACTGGGGTGCAAAGGAGCAAAAAATATATAACAATATGGGGATGAGGTAGTTGGATGGGCTATTTACAGATGGGCTATGTACAGGTGCAATGATCTGTGAGCTGCTATGACAGCTGATGCTTAAAGTTAGTGAGGGAGATATGAGTCTCCAGCTTCAGTGATTTTTGCAAACTTGTGGTCTGTTTAGGTGTGAGATCTTCCTATAGACCAATTGCCTCACAACAACTTTTGTGGGTTAAGCCTATTCATTCAAAGCCAGTCTTTCCATACAAGTCAATATAGTTCAATATACAGTATATATATATCAAAGTATGTGGACACCCTTCAAATTAGTGGATTTGGCTATTTCTCCCGTTGCTGACAGTTGTATAAAATCGAGCACACAGCCATGCAATCGCCATAGACAAACATTGGCAGTAGAATGGCCTTACTGAAGAGCTCAGGTATTTTCAATGTGGCACCATCTTAGGATGCCACCTTTCCAACAAGTCAGTTCATCACATTTCTGCCCTGCTGGAGCTTCCCCGGTCAACTGTAAGTGCTGCTATTGTGAAGTGGAAACGTCCAGGAGCAACAATGGCTCAGCTGCAAAGTGGTGGGCCACACAAGCTCACAGAACGGGGCCGCCGAGTGTTGAAGTGTGTAAAAATTGTTGGTCCTCGGTTGCAACACTCACTAGGGAGTTCTAAACTTCCTCTGGAACCAATGTCAGCACAAAAACTGTTTGTCGGGAGCTTCATGAAATGGGTTTCCATGGCTTGAGCAGCCGCACACAAGCCTAAGATCACCATGCACAATGCCAAGCATCAGCTGGAGTGGTGTAAAGCTCGCTGCCATTGGACTCTGGAGCAGTGGAAATGCGTTCTCTGGAGTGATGAATCACGCTTTACCATCTGGCAGTTCTTTGGAAGAATCTGGGTTTGGCAGATGACAGGAGAATGCTAGGTGCGAACTGTAAAGTTTGGTGGATGAGGAATAATGGTCTGGGGCTGTTTTTATGGTTTGGGCTAGGCCCCTTAGTTCCAGTGAAGGGAAATGTTAACGACACAGCATACAGTGACATTCTAGACAATTCTGTGCTTCCAACTTTGTGGCAACAGTTTGGGGAAGGCCGTTCCTGTTTCAGCATTACAATGCCCCCCGTGCACAAAGTGATGTCCATACAGAAATGGTTTGTCGATCGGTGTGGAAGATCTTGATTGGCCTGCACAGAGCCCTGACCTCAACCCCATCGAACATCTTTGGGGTGAATTGAAACGCCGACTGCGAGCAAGGTCTAATCGCCCAACTTCAGTGTCCGACCTCACTAATGCTCTTGTGGCTGAATGGCAGCAAGTCCCCTCAGCAATGTTCCAACATCTAGTGGAAAGCCTCCCAGAAGAGTGGAGGCTGCTATATCAGAAAAGGAAGGACCAACTCCATATTAATACCCATGATTTTGGAATGAGATGTTCATGTTGGTCATGCCCATGTTTGGTCATGTAGTGTAGTTCATCAATCGTTGTCTTCAGCATGAGATGGAGCTAATGTGGAGGTGAGACGATACTCCCCACCTTGAACCGTCCTTATGCACCTCCCTGAACATTACATGAGATACAGTCTCAGTTAATACAGTTGGTAGTAATACTAATTAGTTTGGCTTGTTTATTGGATAGAAATTGGGCCTCCGTTTTTCTGTTGACTTTGAGAGAAATTAGGGCCCAAAGTTTATGATTAAGAAAATGCTTAATTTAGCCTGATGGCCTCTCACAGTTGTCCTACTAAGTCTTCCCTACATTACATAGATTTCCTCGCTGCACTGCAACAATTACAGCATACTTAATATTGTCCCTAATTTGGCTTTATTAAACTGATAAAATGCTAACGCATTAAACACATTTGCCAGCGTGATTAAAATATAGGGTTATTGCATTTTATGATTTTTACATTATTCAGGCCGGCGATTTTTCACAGAAATAAGATTGGCCGTGCCATTATTTCATCATTATTGGAGCAATTTCTCCTGTGCAAAAAAGGGTCACTTTCCTAACTCAGCAAAGACATATCCCTATTAAACTAATTTGCCTACATGCAAATTTTTGTCATTTTTCCCTCGTTAACTATTTATCAGAGACAGGAAAAAAATATATTCATGAAGGAGAGAGGGGAGCAGCCCGACAGAGCTGAAACTAATATTTTGCAACTCTAATGATTTTTTGCATCCTTAATTAGATAGAATAAGGTTGATATGATTAGGTCAGGATGTAGTGTTTTTCATTAAAAATACATTTCAGAAACTGTATTCCAAATGTGCCCTTGCAATTAAATAATGAATCCAACGAGTTTCTTATTACGGACCCAATTAATATGAGAGGGAAGGGCGTAATTTTAATAACAATGGGCCACGAGGCCTTCATTAACCAAGAGAGGAGGGAAGAATGGATAAAGAAATAGAGGAGAAAAGATATTCACAGGTACAGTATAGTGATGGTGTGACGGGACATAGAAAGTTTTAAGGGTCAAGCAAGGTGATGACAAAGGGTCAATGACTTGATATGACTATTTATCTTCGAGTCCCCAGTCACAGTTCGTGCTAGCAAGAATATCAAGCTAAACAAAGACAGCCTCAAGGGCAGCCATATTTAATTTACTCTCTGATAGAATGTGTGTTAAGTACACGGTTGAACACTCACTCTTAACACAATCCAACACAAGGTAATGAGCGAGGTTAATGACAACGTTGACTAAAACCAGTTTTCTCTCAGGGTGCCCTCTGCCATAACATGGGGCGCGATCCTTCCTACCTTTTTACTGTACATGTGATGTTTCCCTCCAGCTCTGAAACAATAAAAGAAGAATCCACATTCAATAACAAATCTGCAAATGGCCCTATTATTATCAAACTTGTAATTTTCATGATCATAAAACATAATCTAATTTTACTTTCTTACTTACCAATGAACTTTATATTACACCTCACTATTCTTCCAGGCCTTACAGTATACGATCAGTTCTATTGCCGTAAGCTTTGAATATGACTTAAAGGTGGTGGCATCAGATAAAAGCACCAGCTGTTGAGCTGATCCAAAGTGGGTGAGTGGGCCTACACTCATACCTGAGTTGGAATTCGATCTGAACACTTGTGGAGGAAGCAGTAGGATGAGTTTTCATTCAATTCTTATCATCTAGCTAGTGTCAATGATGGTGGTTGATAGATACACCCACTCGCTGATGTCATCGCTTACGATCGATTAGACCATCGGCACCTTTCCTAGTTCTAGTTCTCCAGGGAAGTTACAGCAGAAGCCAGGCTAACTGCCTACTGCATTAGTTGGTTAGCACACCGTTGTGGGAGTCTACTGCAACCGAAAACTCATAGTGGAGCTCAGTTGGTAATGAGCACATTAATTATGGAAAAGCACTGATGCAGATGGACCTAATTAATTGTCTGCCGTCACCCTCTTGATTACTGTACCTGGAAGGGAGGTGTTAATTTCGGTAATACTTAAGCAGGTACGCAAACAGTTGTGTCAGAGTGGGGGCTGTGACAGTGACTGAGGAGAGCCCTACCTCACTAGAGTCATTGTCACCGTCGTTATTCACCAGAAGTTTCCGGGTGACATTGTGCTAATGGAAGTTGTCGTCTCGACGATGGCCCCAGAGATGTTTTCGCAACTGAACGGCGGTCGACAACATCGTGGCGGCGGCGTTTGTCTCCGTATGTCTAGGTAATGGGTTACCTTGTGCGAATTTGGGGAACACCCAAGGTGCTTTGCAAAACATGCTTGTGGGGGGTAAACCTGTTGAGGTTTGGATGGCACAGATTGGAGCTCTAATGATAACTGGGACTGTGCTTCTCTTTCCTTAATCATGTGAGAGGGGACTGTGTGTGGTCTCCCTAATCTATACTAGTCCCTCATGTTGCCACTTGATCAGATTTCAGCTTCACTCGACGTAACTTCTTACCCATTGGAATTACCATAACAACCTTTTGAGTTGAGTTGAGCATTGAAATGGTTATTCTCTTTATCTGGTATCTGAGCCTCTGGTAAAGGTTTTAGCCAATCTGTTTTTCCTCAACAATGTCCTCTGCATGATCTACCTCAAAACAATGCTGCAACCCCTCTCGATTCAGAAGACTCCAAAGCAGACGGTCAGAAGGTACGTGACATTGTTGATGTTCACCACACTCTCTGAACCTTGCCATTTTGGCTTCCCCATTCCTGCTCTTCACTTATGTACAGTAAAGTGAGACGTTAAAGGGGCCCCGAGAGACGGCCACCTTCACCGCTAAGGGAACAAGGCCATCACCCCAAACCAGGGGAGCATTAGCCCATGACGAGAAGCCCAGGAACCGCTTGTCAGTGGAACAATGGCCCAGAGAGCCCCCCTACAGGAACCCAAAACAGGAACGCAGGAAGTGGAGAGGAGTTGATATGTCACCGCGGTAATATAGGAGGGGTCATCTGGAGTCGATGGGGGTAGTGTTGGGGGCAGGGAGATATGGGGATCACTGAGGGCAGTTCCCCAATCACCCCTCTCATCCCACACCGACCCTGCCATAGAGTGGGCGCTGTATGTGTGTGTGTGTGTGTGTCTGTCGCATTAGGTCCGAGAGTGGCTTCTTCAATTACAGGGGGCTATTAGTGGACAGTGCTGTGAGCCTCCGTGGCCCGGGGCTACAGCAGCCAGCCAGGCAGGCACAGGGAACAGGAGCACAACCACTCCACTCACCGCTGCATTAGAGTGCTCAATATGAGATGTGACTGCAAAGGGTACATGCCTGTGTTGGTGAAAAGGTCACAGACTTTGGGGGGCAGTAATGTGTGAAAGCGGTACAGTCGCACAATGGTTAAAGAAAGAAAAAATATATATAGAAGCACTCACTCAGCAACCCCCCCCGTTCTACTCACAAAACGCTGCAGCCCTGTCTCCATTTTTTTAGTATCGCCGCGTTCACCCAGGGCTACTCTGTGATTCGCCGAAGATCCTCGGAAAAAGCGTCTGCTTTGCTTCGCTTTTGGAAATTCTAGGCCTTAGAGATGCAGCCATTGTTGTAATTGTGTAACACCTCAAACTGAAGAATGGGCTGTCAGTTTGTGTGTCTCTGACACTGAACCGTCCCTGTGTTGGCTTTTTGTGCTCCTCATGTCTCCTCCCAGGCCCATAGAAACAGAGGCATCGGTTCGCGTTTGAACTCGTCCGTGTGAACGTTTAATTACTGGGAGTGTCAGCCTCTGCTTAATATGTCCCTCACCATTAATCCAGGAAGAGGATATTATTATCTCTTCTCCTCCCTAAACCCTGGGCAGGCTTTTCTCTGGGAGTCTGAGATGGAGAGAGTAATAGAGAAGGAGAGAAAGAGGGAAAGAGAAGAAGAGAGAGAGACTCGTCACATCATAAGTAGGTCTGTATGGTTAGCACCCCCCATCACATGCCAGACCGATGCAAACTTACACGAACACAGTTTTTTTACAAAGTGGATGTTTTCTAGTTAGTGGTGTCTTTGCACTTGTAGAGATTCAGGGATGTTGTATGCCCTGTCAGCTGTCAAAACAACGTCCAGCTGGAAGCCACACAATTGAGTCCACATGTTGAAGTCCTGTCTCTCCCTGCTTCTTCCTTCCCTCCCTCTCTCCCTCTGCCTCTCCCTCTCTCTGCCTGCCTCTTACTGGTTCTTCTCTCCCTCTGCCTGCCTCTCCCTGCTTCTTCCCTCCCTCTGCCTGCCTCTTCTTGATTCTTCCCTCCCTCTGCCTGCCTCTCCCTGCTTATTCCCTCTCTCCCGGCCTCTCCCTGCTTCTTCCCTCCCTCCCGGCCTCTCCCTGCTTCTTCCCTCCCTACCTGCCTCTCCCTGCTTCTTCCCTCCCTACCTGCCTCTCCCTGCTTCTTCCCTCCCTACCTGCCTCTCCCTGCTTCTTCCCTCCCTCCCGGCCTCTCCCTGCTTCTTCCCTCCCTCCCGGCCTCTCCCTGCTTCTTCCCTCCCTCCCGGCCTCTCCCTGCTTCTTCCATCCCTCCCGGCCTCTCCCTGCTTCTTCCCTCCCTCCCGGCCTCTCCCTGCTTCTTCCCTCCCTACCTGCCTCTCCCTGCTTCTTCCCTCCTTCCCTCCCTGCTTCTTCCCTCCCTCCCGGCCTCTCCCTGCTTCTTCCCTCCCTCCCGGCTTCATCCCTCCCTACCTGCCTCTCCCTGCTTCTTCCCTCCCTCCCGGCCTCTCCCTGCTTCTTCCCTCCCTCCCGGCCTCTCCCTGCTTCTTCCCTCCCTACCTGCCGCTCCCTGCTTCTTCCCTCCCTCTACCTGCCTCCCTCTGCCTGCCTCCCTCTGCATGCCTCCCTCTACCTGTCTCCCTCTCCCACTGTCCTTCTGCCTGCCTGCCTCTCTCTCTGCCTGCCCCTCCCTCTGCCTGCCCCTCACTCCCTCTGCCTGCCCCTCTCTCCTTCCCTCTGCTTGCCCCTCTCTGCCTGCCTGCCTCTCCCTCCCTCCCTTCCTCTGCCTCCCTCTCCCTCCCTCGCCCTCCCTCTGCCTGCCTGCCTCTCCCTCCCTCCCTCTGCCTGCCCAGCTCTTATGGATCCCGGCCCGTTCACTTGCCATCCATAATGCAAACCAGAAGGAACAAATTGGACTGTCGGCGAGGAGTGAACGAGTGTTCTTCAGCGGCACACAGAAGAGCAAATGGGATTTTTAAAGAGCTCATCTTGCACCATTTTTTAGTGTTTTGCACACTGGCTGAGTCTAATTTGTCATGTAGTTTGAAATTATTATATCGGAGGATTAGCAGAGAAAGTTTGCCTCGGTTGGAGTCCAATGGGATGTGGTCACTAATCTAAATAATAACAGTTTGCTTCAATGAAGAGTATTTAAAGAACCAACATTTTTGGCACAATTGACATGAAGCAGGAATGTATCTCTAGAAAGTGGTGGACTTGGTGGTGGAGAGTCGGTTGTCTTAAATCTGGATTTCATTATAGCATTATTAAAAGCAGTACTATTAATAAAAGTACATATCCTTCTTTGTGATCCTACGACACTATGAGAACCAGCCTGCATGTGAAACCATCTGACCTTTTTACTTTCTGACCATACGTTTGTTAGTCTTTTCCCTCCTCCTCTTCCTCCTCCTCCTCAGTTGCTTTAAAGAGTGTGACCTTGAGTGTTTCCCGTGGCCCAGGGGGGAGCAGGCCTGCTGATTGTGACAGGTGTCTCGTCTTAACAGGATGGATGATGACATCCTCTGGAGAGATAGGTTGGAGGGACTTTAATATCTCTTATCTCTCCCATAACCACATAGATGGATATACAGCACTGCACTGTCAAGGTGGCCCCGCTATAAGCAGAGAATCCCAGGTCTAATTTTGTTATCGGCAGTTATCATCCTCTGAAGCCTTGAAGGGCCGATTGGAATGAAGCCACTTGTAAGTGGCCGGAGAGAAAATCAAGAGAGATGTTTCACTTTGGCCCCTTTTTGGGGGGCATCTCAATATCCAATGGTACAAAGTACAGTGGCATTGACTATAGGTATGTGGTACATCATGAAGAAATCTTCAAATTAACCATTGTGTTTGTCATCACTTAATGCTTTAATGAGGGGTTGACTTTCCATGTAGCTTCTATGGTGTGACTTTATTGGGATAGTCCCCTTATGGATGATCTGTAGATCAGTTAATGCCTTTACACCACCACAACAACACAACAAACCTGGAGAAACTGTCTTACTTCCCCCTCAAGGCCCCAGTGGTTGAGCCTTGGTACTAAGTGGGGGGTTACTGCTATTGGAAGTGGGGCGGTGCTGCGACAGGAGTTGTTTGTGGATTGAGTTGCCATTATTTTCCCCCTACCAGATAAAAGGAGATTAGTAACAGTGAATTATGCATATCTTATTTCCTGGATCATCTCGAGCAAGAGATGCTATCTCGCTAAGAAAGTTAGTCTGCATAAATTGAACATGTAAATATTCATTGTTGCTTGTTTACCTTTTTCTAGAAGTCCAATTTGAAAAGGAGCTGATATTGAGTGTAGTTTTATGACCATACTGTAGTGTATATGCACCTAGGTATATCCAAGTAGATAAAGACAAAACTGCCCCTTGCACCATACGCACAATAATGAGGGTGAACGGACCAAAATAAACAAGTACTGTACTGAATCAGCCACAGTGTAGTTACTGTGTGCACTACTGTACGTAATACCAATCGGTTGCCTGTCTTGGCCGTCTGTGCATTTAACCAGACACAGCGTGTTTGAGCCAAATCAGACGAGCACCGGAGATGCGTCCGTACCATTTTAAAGCTGTCCCAATTACACAAACAGACTGGCCCTGTATCGAGGACGTCGCCGACAATAATAGCGGCTCTATTTCCATTCTAATGGCTGGCGTTGGCCTGGGTTATCCATGCGTATGTATGGCCCCTCTCTGATTCCTGCTCAGTGACTCTCTATGAGACCTTCAAATTCAATTTGATCTACACAGCAGCAGTAGCAGCAGGCTTGGAGGCCCCAGTCTTCTGCTGCCTACCTCTCATTTGGGGAAACGGGCCTTGAACCTGAGCCAGCTCTGTGCCGAGGCAGGGAGGTATGAGAGTGACCATCCGCAGCTCAGAGAGCCTCTGCACAGAGAGACAGCCCCCCTCCCAGACCCAGGCACTGGGACTGCACGCGTGTGTGTGTCTTTCTGTGTGTGTGTTTGTATGTGCATGTGCACATACATGTGGCTGGATAAGGGTCTGTGGACAAAGGAAACAGACATGGCTGCCACCTCAATAGTTGTCACTGTTCCTCCATCTGCACAGTATGTTCAGTACATTTGTGTTCATACGCTGGTACCGCTAGCTAGCCTGCCACGCCTCTCTGGACGGTGGTACAGTAGTCTGGCTCAGCCAGGGGGTTGAGCCATGCAGCCCGATGGATTAAGCGTGGTGTAGAGGGTCAGGAGCTGCCAGAGCACCCAGCCACTGCTGCCCATCAGCCCCATGCAGCCAGCCTGAGCCTGGACAGCCCAGCCTGGGCTTCCATCCTCCATCCATGTGCGACTGACAAATAAATAACCCAGCCTGTCCACCACCCAGGCAAATTCAAATGCACCTGTCAGCGTGATGAAGCACTCGCCCGCAGGGAAGCATTGTTTACATTTTCACTCCACTCTTCGCAAAAGTGAGATTCTAATTATTTTCCCACTGTAAATTAAAGCCAAGTGGGACAGAACTGAAAACCAAAAGGGACCCCCCCCCAGTGGATGGAAGGAAACGGGCGTCACTATATATAAATTGCGTTCGGGTAAAAAAAAATAAGGAAAGGAAATGCGGGTGGATGGTCCTGAATTGGAAGGTCAGCGGCTTTCGTCTTGATAAAAAGAAAGACAGAGGGAGGAGAACGAGAGACAGAGAGAGAGAGGTGAACTGCTCACACAGGCTGCAGTGCACGTCGAGTTTTGTTGTTTTGCTCATTACACATGGGTCTTGAGATATTCAGCCGAGTGGAATACATTATAGCCCCACATTTCATACATAATAATGTGCCAAAATTGCACCGCGTTATTTGTCATCCCGATGACAAGAGAGAGAGAGAAGGGAGAGAGATTTAATTAGTCCAAAGGAGCATGCAAATGGGAGGTAAAATTAGACTAGAAGAGGGAGAACCTAGGGATGAGTGTGGATGGTAATGATGGCTATCTAGTTTGGATCAATCATCCAGGGATCAGGGAAGGTGACAGGCCGGCTCGTGCCCAGGCCCCAGGCTCCCTTCCTGGACCACGGCCAGCACAGCTCAGCCTGTCTGTCTAGATTTCTATGGAGGCCTCTCCTCTCTCTCCAACCTCCAGCCCCATGACTCATACAGTACACCACTACCTGGAAAACCTTCACCATTCGCTCACACGCACCACCTAACCTGTAGACACACTCACCACTCTGGGGATTATTTAGCTCTGTGTTGTTTATTAGTGATGCATAGCCTATGGCTGGGGTTTTCAAAATGGAGGTTCTGGGCCTACTGGTTGGTTGTAGCCAATTCCAAATGAGTCTCAGCTTATGACCAGACTGTAGCTCAAAACATTTTGATTGCGGAAGTGTCGTAGGAACATTTTGATAAGGTAGGTCAGGGGGGTAGAATGTTTGGGGGATCAGTTGTGCAACAGGGACAGAAAAGCATGAGGTCATTAAGGAATTCCTCTTGTTTTAGACAACCATTGACACGTCACAAAATGGAGTGAAAATGTCACGGTGATATTTGTAAAGAGTCAAGGTCGAGTTACCTAAATACAAAACCACTCTGTCCACAGCCATGTCTCTTGCTGAAATAGTTTACTGAAATGGTTATTACTGAAATAGCTTCACCCAGTGGAAAGTTTCTATTTCTGTCAAATGTGTCTGCCCTCTTTTTAGTTGTTAGTTGCAAGTTTATATATTTTTTTTAGGTATGCATATGGGTCAATTTTAAAAATTAAGCTGAAAGGCATATTTTTGGGGGTATGTAGTGCATTTAGTAATTTTATTTAGGGGTAGAATTATTTCAGCCTCAAACTGTTGAATAGAAGAGCTTTATTAAAGTGCCTTAACTTCCACTCTCATTATGTTCCTTATCTGAACATTTTCAAGCTTGCTCTTTTGTAAATATTTATTATTGAATGCAAATAATTGATATACTAAATATTCCTTTACTTGTTTGAATACTCACTTCGCTGACTATATGGAGTTACATAAAAATACAGACTATTTGCGATCTTCTTAGTGTTACATGCAGACTTGTTTGTGAACAGTGGACCAATGACTGCTGTTAGATTCCCTACCCACTTCCTGGATCTACCCCTCTGTGCATTTGCGGTAATGTCTACATATACCACAATTTATGTCCTTGCTGGGAGACATGGCTTGCTGTTTATAGTCCCTAAAATAAATAATGCTTGTCTCTTCCCATGCGAGTCAAGAGACTGATACGGACTCTATCAGATTTCCTAAATGCAGACGTCAACGATAAATCGAGGCAAGATTGGTCGGAATTAGGTTAGCTCACTTGAATGCTATCTGCTTAACCCACAGCTGTTCGGCCTGCTACACCCAGGCATTGAATGTAAATCAGTCACTTAGTGCTATCAAATGGAACAATGGGGAAGAAGAGAGCACTCAGACTTGGGCTCGTATAGAAGTCAGGCTGGCCAGAAATGGAACCAACCTCCTAATGCTCTCGCTCACTCGCTCTCTCTCTCTCCCTCTCCCTCTCCCTCCCCCTCCCTGTAGCTACAGCTCAGAACATGATTCACCCTGAGAACCATAATGCACTGAGTGAAATGGCATCCCCGTCATCCGCAGACAAAAACGTTTCTATGTTTGTCTCAATGTGTTGTCACAGGGATTTCACCAGCAAATTGGCCAATGTAGCCATGGCACAGGAAATGTTATAGACAGGAGAAGGAAATGTAGTATTAGTGAGAACAATTGAAATATCTCCTGTTTTGTGTCATCTGATGCATTTCTTACGTTGTCCCTCAACAGCTATCAAATACACTACTCAAAAATCTACAATGAATCAATTCCTGTTATCGTGAATGGAAGATTATTGGGGGAAGTATGTCACCAGATCACACCAGGCAAGATAGTATGGACCTAGAGGGCACAGCTTCACCCTAATGAATACTGAATTGGCGTTAAAGAGATGCGTCCCCCTGCGTTTCCTTCCTTAAATGTTTGTGGCTGGTCTTCCCGCTTTCGAACCAAAGCGACTCTTTGACATTTGTGACAATGAGGTCGTTCTCTCCAGGCTGTCTGCAGAGTGTTTAGAGCAGTTGTCTAATTACAAGTAGGTAATGACTTGGGTGTTTTCGAACTGCCCTGAGTTGTTTGGCTAACAGTTTATGTAGTTAGAAGAAAATCAGGACATCGATACACTTCCCAAAACGAAGTCTCTCCTTCAGCGTGACCCTGCCACTCAGGCCCTGTGAATGAGTTGGCTTTCTGGCTCCATGTTTTCTTAGACAAATCATAATTACGGAGCCAATTAGAGGGTCACCTTGAGTTTATAAACTCTGCTGCCGGGAAAAAATTCCTGGTGCCTTTCACCCAGCCTTAACCTTCACTGTGCGTGTGCGTGTGCGTGAGAGAGATTGTGTGCCTCCACAGAATGACTCATGCCTTAATTAGGTCCTTGCTCTGAACCTGGCAGGATGCGGGCCTGCCTCCGCCTGCCTGGCTCCCCCACCTCCACACAGACAGTCAGTCCCCCAAATCTGGTTTCCATCTCAGAGGATGAGTCCTTTTACTCCGGCACGGCCGCTCGGTGCTCTGTCTGTATTTTTTCTCGCTCTCTCTCTCCTTGGTAAGAGAGGCCTAGAGGACCCTCGAAGCAGAGGCCTTGAATTACAAGAGAGAGTTGTTGTTGAGCTTGTCTCTGTCTGTGCGTGTTTGTCTGATATTGGAACATATTTTTAGTGTGTGTACGTGCCTGTGTGCACAAGTGAGGGTGTGTCCGTGTGTCGACCATGTCTGCCTGTGTGTGTGTTACCTCAACGTTCTCCCGTTTTGTACCTGCGTGTGTGTCGTTCAGAGGCATTGTGTGTGATGCGGTGGGCAAACTAACACACAGGCCTCTAAAAACAGGCGTTATCAGCCAGAGAGGCACCATGATCTTCACACATGGATGCCGTCGAGTTACATGACCTATATAACATGTTACACGCTCTGCTAGCTCCCTGTGTTGCCCTAATAGAGGAGGGCAGTGCATTACAGGTGCAGCGGCAGAACAGGCAGAAGCGGCACGCACAAACAGCACCGCCACCATGGTTGTGTGTATGCCCTCGCCCTGGTACAACCTGATCCCTTCTCCCTTACCTGCTGCACGATCACTCCCCACAGGACTAGTGAAAGCGTAGTTGGCTTATAGCAGCTTAGCATGCATAGCATACAAATTCTCTCTCCTTTCCTGTGTCCATATTTCTTGACAAAAAAATAAGAAGAGTGCAGCCACATGTTATAAGTCAAGGTCTCGATTGATAATGTGAGTTGTGTTTGTGTTTGGCAACTTGATCCTCAGCATTCTTACCTTCTTTTCCTTTTCGGACGGTGCTCATCTTTGGATGTGAGGCTCTGCAAATTACAGAGGATTACTGTCAACTGTTTGGGTTTTAATTCTTTAAGAGCGCTGAGCTGTGGTCACAAGCAGGGCAAGGTATAATTACGTTGAAGTGAGCATTTGTGCAGGTATGCGTCACTAAACCCTGTGTACTCTGTTGTACTCTCCCTCTTTCTTTCTTTCTTTTTCTCTCTCTCCCTCGCTCTCTCTATTTTACACGCACACATCTATTTCCCTCCCCCCTTCTCTCTCTCTCTCTTTCTCTCTGTTGGTGTAGAGAGGGAATGAACCCTGACTGCTTTGACAAGCTCGTGACAGTGTCTAGTTAGTGTGTTCATGTGTGTCTGTGTGTGTGCATGCCTGCATACATCTGTGTGTATGTGCGTGTGTGTATTGGGGAGTCTGTAATGAGGCTGACGGGGCCCCTGTGTGTGTCTCACTAGGTGTCAGTGTATGACTACATATGGACAGAGGAGGGCCCCTTGGCGGGCTGTGCTCCCCCCAGGGGTGACCCTCATGGGGTCGTGCCCGCTGCAGGGGGCGAGAGCAGTACCCACGTGTCTGTCTACACCCTCTACCTGAGTGGGCAGCGCCACCGTTACAGGCACTTCCTACGCCAGCCGGACGGTGCCATCCTAGAGGTAGGTTAACCCTGACTGTGCTTTCTCTCTCCCTCTTTCTCTCTCTCTCTCTCTCTCTCTCTCTCTCTCTCTCTCTCTCTATCCCTCTCTCTCTCTCCCCTCTCTCTCTCTCTCTCTCTCTCCCTTGTAGTCAGCTGCCTCTCTCTGTCTTTCATTCTTTCTCTCTCGCACATTCTCTCTTTCTCTCCCTCTTATAACCAGAGATAAAGACAGAGAGGAAGAGTGAAACTGCACTGCATACTCTCCTCAGTGTGTGACCTAGCAGAAGCACACACGCACACCATGCACTCACACGCAGAGGAGAGCGACATTGAGGGAAGGGAAAAAAGAGAGAAGAGGTTAGCATGCCACTCCTCTCCTTTGTGACTCAGAGTGAGAGGAAAGGAAACGTACATTTCTCACTACACCTCCCTAGCAATGCTACACACACAGACAACAAGATGGTGCTATGGCCATAGGAAGGATTCTCCATTCTCCTTTCAAAGTAGCACCAAATGAGCACTGGCATGACTGTTATGATTCTCCCAGCTAGCACCAATGCTAACTCCCCACTTGTATTTTTCACCAAATGAGCATCCGCCACAACTGCTATTCCCTTATTTTGCACCCATGCTAACCGCCGTCTTTATTTGGTTTCTAGAATACTGGGTGCTGCACGCATTCTCCCACCTCCTGCTTTCCCCTGCCCTCGGCCACGCACACTCCTACCCTGAGTCAGTCAGGACGGAGCAGACTGCCGCACAGATTGGCTGTCTAATTAAATGTACCACTGATTCGGCTTTGTAACAACTGCAAGCACATGAATGAACTCCCCCGATCCCCCCGAGAGCAACCTGGATCATCACCATCCCGAAAAAAGTCAAAAGAGAGGAAAAAAGAGATTAATGCCGGAGCTGCATCAACAGTTAGCTCTCGGGCGGTGTGGCGTCGTCCTAATGGGTCCCGTCATATTTTGACTGATGAGAATGTGTGTAAACACACAACGTGGCATATCTATTTGTTTTTGGTGTGTGTGCGTGAGCGCGTGCACGTGTATGAGTTTGTGTGCGTGGTAATGTGTGTCCCTGTGTGGCCTCCAAACCTATGTGTCACAAATGAGACATCTGGGTAAAGTTGTTTACTGAGGAATTTAGAAAATTACAGCAGAAATATTCATTTTCACCATCTCTCAGACAGAAATACAGTCACTGTAATTCCTAAAAAAAGAATACAATTCACTCTTGGCATTTCTGCTGGAGAAAATCATTTGGCCCCGGACCTACCTTTAACGGTAAGGGTTGAGGAACCAAAACAGAGGAGAATGTCCTATGGTATCACCATCCACCCCATAGTGGCATGACGGCCACGCTTCTACGTCGGGTGTAACATGAGAGTGACGCCAGGGGCAGCCGTGTCCCCTCACCCCCGGCTGTGGTGTGTGTACGATAATGCCAGCTCTCCAGCCCTGCTGAGCTTTCTGCTTTCCACCCTCATTTCCCCTCTCCCTACAGCACGGGCCCTCTTTACATATTCAAACTAATCCTCCCTTGAATATATAGACTAGTTTTATGTATAGAGTGACATCCAGGAATCACCAAAGGGCATCCCCAGCCCTCGGAAGAACACTTGAGCTGATTTTATTAGTGCTTTATGTAATTCTGCCAGCAATATAGTCAGTGTATGCGACGGGGGGCTGTGTATGCAACGGGG
Organism: Oncorhynchus tshawytscha; assembly: GCF_018296145.1. Lineage (NCBI taxonomy): Eukaryota > Metazoa > Chordata > Actinopteri > Salmoniformes > Salmonidae > Oncorhynchus > Oncorhynchus tshawytscha. The sequence continues at coordinate 18,568,101 of NC_056457.1, read as the reverse complement.
GGCTGTGTACAAACTGGCCTGCAGATTTAAGGTGACAGCTCCTTGGAGAGGAATAACATTCAGGCAGTCCTGCCTGAGCAAAAAGAAAATATTTCAGACTGCACAATTCAAGGGTATAGAGTAGAATACCCTGTGCATATGGTTCCTTTCTCCACGAGTATAGTATTCTAAAGCCCCCTATGTAAGTTCATCATATTAATGTGTTAATTTTTGTAGGAAACAAATCTCTATTTTGAAGTGAGGCTTGTTTCCATATCACAATATATAACATATAACATTTGACCATTCAATGATATTGCTTTATCATCTTCAAATGTGATATGTTATTGTGATATGGGAACAGGTTCCTGTCTCCTGTAAATGATTGCCCATTAACCCTTAGGAATGACTACTTGCTGTGACCTACAGTGTCATCATTATTCAGTCCTGATGCTTGGAGAATGAGACAACTTACAATAGCAGTATTTATTTGACTTCTTTGAACTGTGAAAAACAGTCAGTCTCCCCTCTGCCTCCTTCGGTTAAAGGATTCGTCCGACTACTTAAGGAGGCCTCCCTTTGTTTACTGAAGCAATATTGACGGATGCTTCATTTCCACATAAGAGGTCTGTTTTTCTCTGGCAATGTCCTGGACAGCCAAGCCCTCGAGGACCAGGGAAAGCCTTAGACTAACATGACCACTGCTCCAGGGTTCTTATTTTTGCATATTAACAACAATTTACACTCAAAATTAATATAAACGAACACCTAAGAAAAGCAAGCCCTCCGAGAGGTGCCCTGAGCTATAGACACTTTCAGTGTAATACAGCAGTTTGGTGTGTATATTTGTATTGTTATTGGGGGGCAGCAGTCCATGACTAAGCAAAAAAAAAAATATCATGCACATATTGAATATTCATTTGGCTAAACCACGTGATTCCTGCACCTGTATCCGTCTGGTTTTTAGAATTAAAGGTCATGTACAGACACAGACAAAGGGTCCCAAAGGGTTCTTTGCCTGTCCCCATAGGATAACCCTTTTGGGTTCCATGTAGAACCCTCTGTGGAAAGGGTTTTACATAGAACCCTAAAGGGTTCTACCTGGAATCAAAAAGGTTCTACCTGGAACCAAAAAGGGGGAAAATCCTTTTAGGTTCTAGATAGCACCTTTTTTTCTAAGAGTTTATGTTCAGGGCCCATCATGCATGGCATTTAAATTATGGAAATTGGTCGAACCATGTTTACCTGGAATATTAACCTGGAAGGCATCTACTATTTTACCTTTAATATTAACCATGGCATGCTGGGAAATGGTAACAAATGTAGTGCAGCAAGAATAGTAAAAGCAACAGTCCCATTGGCATACTTAGCCAAAAGGATTTTAAAGGTGGTGGAGTGTTTAAAAAAAAAAAAAAATGTACTTCTCAAACAATCATGAATAAACAGATGTTTGCCAGCTGCAAACTCACAATGCATCACTCTCAACAACCGTTGAGATTCCAGTAGGGCCCTCATAACAAAACAACTTCTGAGATGGGCCCATAACAGCTCCATCTGAGGGAAACAATATGGCCGACGAAATGAATGTGGGCAAAGTCATTATGTCCCCTACTAAAACCACAGTAGGTTTATGTTTCCCTGTCTTTTTCCTCCCAGGCTAGCATTTAAGTGTCTACGGCCTGCCAAAAAAGAACGATTTGAGTAACCAACTGTGCTGTTGTACCATCTCCTTCTTCCATATGTGAGTCCTGGATCAGCTTCTGTGAAAGTCCCATTAAAGATGCACAACTAAAGCTCCAACAGCTTGAATATTACTTCTCCGCAGATTATTTATGGCTTGGAAAAAGGCTGATAAGCATCTAAACTACGTTGTAAATAAAAACACTGTTCCGTGCAATTTCATCATTGTGTTTCTTTTGCTTTTGAAGTCTTTTTCCACTTGTGCCCTTTAACCATTGTTGACGTTAGACTTCCTCACTCACAATCAACTTATTTCAATACTACATACTTAATTAACTTAACGTAGCTAGGTATGACTGTACTGTTCTTGAGTTATAACTAGGAGGGGTGATTCCCATATAATTACAATCCGCCGCAAGCCCATGTGATGAACAGAGACAGAAAGAGGGAGAGAGATGCCATTTCAATATTGGGCCTCCTCATTGGTGTAATATGCCATCAGACCCCCATTACCCAGAACCCTTTGTCTTCACTTTCCATGACTCAGCGCTCCTTGTCCACAAATGACTCCGCGCTCGCCAATATTGACCTAATTCCACATTCGGAATATGAAGAAGTTAACCTTTAAGAAACACCTCGCAGCAACATTAATTGACAAACTGCATCAATTCTCCCTCCTGCACCCCCTCTTCCCCCCGGCCGCATGTTTGATTGCCGCTTCGGAGCCTCGGAGCACGCTTCATTGGCTATGAGGTCATCCTGAGCCTTCAGAAATATGAACATGATTTATACAGGAAGTGAGTTCTGCTATCTGCCGTTCGGTGCCAGGGAAGGATACGTCCTTGGTCTTTGTATGTTGCATGAAGAGATTAATGCTTTCCCTGCCAGCCATATCGGCTTTGCGAGAAGACCTTTTCCAAAAGTGTATCGTGTCTAATTATCCAAACCCGTTTACACTAGTTTGGGGAGATTTGTGGGAGATTTTTTTAAAGTTTACTTGAAAAACGTGGAACTGTGTTAATTCTTTCTGCATAATCTTTTTTTTTGCAATTCCCAGGCTTAAATATTTTGTAATTGCAAATTACTGTATAAACATTAAAACAATGGTAGTGAACTTGCATATAGAAACATTTAACTGTTGAAATATCTTCAGCACTTGAATGTGTCTGACAGTTTGTTTTTGTCTATGGTGTGTCCTTGAAGGTGATTGGTGACATGGACGGGGCAGAGCCTCCACTCAGCACTTTGCCCCGCCCAGGTCAGAGGACACCAGAGGTGAACCAGGAAGACGAAGGGACAAGCTCCACCCTCCAACTCAGAGAGAGGAAAAGGAGGAAGCCTGTTTGGCGTGAGTCCAACACTCCTGTGCACTGTTTAATGGCTGTTTGTGTAGTGTGGCGTTTTAATGGTTGTTTGTGTAATGTTGTGTGTTTTAACAGTGTTATTGCCTAATCCGTGCCCTCAGGTACTCATCGCGTCGAGCCAGTAGGAGACAGTGGGCATGGCTCGAGCTGCACTACAAGGCCTTAGCCACTAATGTCACTGTGAAGTGAAACAAAGCAGGAGAGGACACCCAGGTACTGTCAACTAGCACCTCCAACGACCGCATCAACTGAAGGGACAGGGACTATAGACATACCCCTGGCAATAGACAACTAGCACCTAAGGCTCAACCGACCACACCAATTGACAGGACAGCGATTATACACATACCACTATATAGACAATAGACAACTATCACCTCAACCGACCACACCATATGAATGGACAGTGACTATAGACATACTGTACCTCAGTGATGGACAATGACTGATGGATCAATTCAGAATGTGTTTATGAGCTCTCTATAGCATACTCACATAACAGTTCAAATTGTTCCTGATGATACACATAGAGATGGTTCAGGTAGAATCAGGCTTCTACAATAGCTTTTTCCACGGGTGGCACTGGTGCTAACAACCTTTTCACTTGGGGCACCAGCACATGATTTGATCGTACTAATAAAAATAAATAGATAATCGCTAATGACCTCGCCTGTGTCCCAAAATGTGCCTGCATTCCTTACAGAACCAGGCTAATCATGACTAGCCACCTTTTAAATTAGCATGCCCTTGTGTTCAAAGAAAAGAGACTTAAAATAATGTGCAGATTTCAAAGTGCCATGTGTTCTTTTCTGCGAAATTTGAAAAAACTATGCTAGAACGATACCACCAACAACAAAAAAAATGGGGAGGACTGTGATTTCACCCAGTTTTTCAGGTTTTGGTTCTTAAAAATCACAAAATTGGATGTTCTAAGTCCACAACAATGCTTAAACCACATCAGGGGACCATTTTTGAGGTCTGTGAAAAAATTGTTCAGGTGTGCACCAGCCAGACCGGTGTGTTTGTTTCTGTAGTGCACTTTTGATGGACTTTTCAAAACAAATGGCCGCTGGATTGATTCTACCAGGTGGTATAGGCTACTTTGTAGTTACCTTTTAATTGCCTTTACATCTACCTGAAAACGGGAGGCTATCGATAACATCACTAACAGCTACACAGTGTTAGACATATAGGCCCTATGCACACCGCGCCCAGCAGGGCTTGTCATTCAGGTAAATTTGCCAGGGGCACACCAGGCCAGTGCCACCTGAAAGCTACTGGCCCGAATGGAAAAAAATACTGGCCTGGGTCAAGACCTGACAAAAAAGGGAATGATGCATACATAATTTCAATAGAAGATGAGCAAGTAGCATATACAGGGTTCGTACAGACATTGGCAATTCAAATTCAAGGACTTTTTAAAGCACTTAATTGTAATTTTCAGGGACCTAAATTTTACATTTAATTGTTGGAAAAAAACTCCCTCCAAAATGTATGCCAAAGAAAAGTAGGCATTACCACATTAAGAATAATGCATTATTTTTAAATATAGGCCTACCTAATGGAATTATGCATTGACATTCACGTTATTTTTACATTTTAAAATGTCAGAATAATGTGGACACAAACACACTAATGGATTCTGTCCATGTGGTAGCTAGTCTGTGTGACACAAACACACTAATGGAGTCTGTCCATGTGGTAGCTAGTCAGTCTGACACAAACACACTAATGGATTCTGTCCATGTGGTAGCTAGTCTGTGTGACACAAACACACTAATGGAGTCTGTCCATGTGGTTGCTAGTCTGTGTGACACAAACACACTAATGGAGCCTGTCCATGTGGTAGCTAGTCAGTCTGACACAAACACACTAATGGATTCTGTCCATGTGGTAGCTAGTCTGTGTGACACAAACACACTAATGGAGTCTTTCCATGTGGTCGCTAGTCTGTGTGACACAAACACACTAATGGAGTCTGTCCATGTGGTAGCTAGTTTGTTTGACACAAACACACTAATGGAGTCTGTCCATGTGGTAGCTAGTCAGTCTCACCATTTGAGATGCTGAAGTATGACTGAGGTGTTATTGTACCATGTTTTAAACTTCCCTTTGTAATGGAATGCATTGTATGGAAAACCAATTTGAAGCCAACATTCGATGTTGTCTTGCTCATAATAAGTCCTGTGTAGCTTGAGTTGTCGATTTCCACGGGGGACCAGTACGAACAAATTACGAAAATATAAGTCGCTCTGGATAAGAGCGTCTGCTAAATGACTCAAATGTAATAACTGCACATTGTTTTACCACAACAGAGTAGCTCAAATCCCTTCAATTGAAACATTGGGGAACAAAGGAAAGCAGCTACATCTCTCATAGAAACTGATCAGAAATGGAATCACAGAATAATTGAATTGGAGCAGTAGACCTTCTAAATTGACAACCGTAACTTCAATGACTTTCCAAGGACCAAATAGCCTAAAGGAAATGTCTGATTTTCAAGGTAGGCTATTCCATGATTACTGAATTGCGCATTGCAAATATTCAACCAAGACTTTGAACTTTTTAAATACCTGGTTTGCATACCCATTCTTGCCTTAGCATTTACTCTCATAAATTGGAACATCTTTTCTACCACTGTTGGTCTTCTGTGAATTGCTCCATGCAACAACCAGCTGTTGATGAGCTGCTTGCTCTCTCTGCCTGACAGATCATCAATAGGTTATAAAGTCAAAAGTTTGGACACACCTACTCAACAGGCAGTTAACCCACTGTTCCTAGGCCATCATTGAAAATAAGAATTTGTTCTTAACTGACTTGCCTAGTAAAATAAAGGTAAAATAAATAAAAAAATAAAAAATTCAAGTGTTTTTCTTTATTTTAACTATTTTCTACATTGTAGAATAATAGTGAAGACATCAAAATTATGAAATAACAAAAATGGAATCATATAGTAACCAAAAAAGTCTAAATATATTTTAGATTTTAGATTCTGCAAAGTAGCCACCCTTTGCCTTGATGACAGATTTGCAGTCTCTTGGCATTCTCTCAACCAGCTTCACGAGGAATGCTTTTCCAACAGTCTTGAAGGAGTTCCCACATATGCTGAGCACTTGTTGGCTGCTTTTCCTTCCCTCTGCGGTCCAACTCATCCCAAACCATCTCAATTGGGTTGATGTCAGGTGATTGTGGAGGCCATGTGTAACGTGTACGCTGTGAGTCGGGAAGCAAGTACAGGTGCAAATGTAATAATAAATAGAACAGAGTACAAAACACGAAAAGCGTACAGGCATGAAAGTGAAACAGAGCCAATAACGCCTCAGGAAAGAACCAAGGGAAGTGACAGATATAGGGGAGGTAATCAGGAAGGTGATGGAGTCCAGGTGAGGGTCATGAGGAGCAGGTGCGCGTAACGATTGTGGCAGGTGTGCGTAATGATGAGACAACTGGCGACGCCGAGCGCCAGAGAGGGAGCAGGAGTAAACGTGACACCAGGTCTTCTGATACAGAACTCCATCACCCTCCTTGGTCAAATAGCCCTTACACAGCCTGGCGGTGTGTTTTGGGTCATTGTCCTGTTGAAAAAAAACAAATGATAGTCCCACTAAGTGCAAACCAGATGGGATGACATATTGCTTCAGAATGCTGTGGTAGCCATGCTGGTTAAGTGCGCCTCGAATTCTAAATAAATCACTGACAGTGTCATCAGCAAAGCACCCCGAAACAATCACACCTCATCCTCCATGCTTCACAGTGGTCATCCGTTTACCTACTCTGCGTCTCACAAAGACATGGTGATTGGAACCAAAAATCTCAAATTTGGACTCATCAGGCCAAAGGACAGAGTTCTACTGGTCTAATGTCCATTGTGCGTGTTTCTTGGCCCAAGCAAGTCTCTTCTTATTGGTGTCCTGAACAGTTGATGCTGAGATGTGTCTGTTACTTGAACTCTGTGAAGCATATATTTGGGCTGCAATCTGAGGTGCAATTAATTCTAATGAACGTATCCTCTGCAGCAGAGGTAACTATGTGTCTTCCTTTCCTGTGGCAGTCCTCATGAGAGCCAGTTTCATTATAGCGCTTGATGGTTTTTGCGACTGCACTTGAAGAAAGTTTCAAAGTTCTTGAAATGTTCCGTATTGACTGACCTTCATGTCTTAAAGTAATAATGGACTGTCGTTTCTCTTTGCTTATTTGAGCTGTTCTTGCTGTAATTTGGACTTGGTCTTTTACCAAATAGGGTATCTTCTGTATACCACCCCTACCTTGTCACAACACAACTGATTGGTTCAAATGCATTAAGAAGGAAAGAATTTCCACAAATGAACTTTTAACAAGGCACACCTCTTAATTGAAATGCATTCAGTTGTGTTCAATTGAAACCACCTCATGAAGCTGGTTGAAAGAATGTCAAGAGTGTGCAAAGCTGTCATCAAGGCAAAGGGTGGCTACTTTGAAGAATCTCAAATATAAAATATATTTTGATTTGTTCAACACTTTTTTGGTTACTACATGATTCCATATATGTTATTTCATATTTTTGATGTCTTCACTATTATTCTACAATGTAAAAAGTTAAGAAAAACCCTGGAAAACTTTTGACTGGTACTGTATGTGTTCAGCGTGCGCGTGATAAAGAATCGTCATAACAAGTTTATAGCTTTGTGTATCCATCTGTTTATTTATTTTTTTCAATTATATAGCCTAGAATCAAAATGTCATTATTAGAACATTTTTTTCACTGACCCAAGCGGGCCACTGACGGGGATGATCAACTGGCCCGGAGGATTTCCAAAACCTCCTGTGTGTCAAGCCCTGACACACACAAACAGGGGCATTTCTGTGCATTTGCTGCCTCTTCAGAAAGTAGGTCTATTTTTTGTCAATTGCACATTACTGTTTGAATAAAACATGATGATAAAAAAAATTGTAATGTGACCAGGTAGAAGATTTTCATTGGCACCCTTGCGATCAATTAAAAAAGTGTGTCTGCCAAGTCAAACGGTCACAGTATGTTTTGGTCGCAGTATCGAACCCTGAGGATGCTCGTCCCTTTTGTGATGTATAGCTTTGTGACATAGTTCATGTCATAGTAACACAGTTCCATTGGGCTGTGTGATTCACATCATCACACATACAGTACAGTCACAATCAGGATGCATAAATTGGCTGCCTATGCAGATAGGGCTATTCATTATCCAATAAACAATGTGAAGTGGAGTAATGAATCCGTGTGCCAAATGAATGAGGGTCATTAGGTCTTCATTACTGCCCCAACACAATGAAAAATGACAATTCTAAAAGTCACCAATCAGGGCCCAAGTGATAAAATATCAATATTGGGCCCACATTAAGCTGGATGATATTCAGGCCCGGGTTGATTTGTATTGAATATGTGTCTGGTGGCCGGTGCTTGACGTAACAAAGTGGGCCACAAATCAGCCAGTAATGGCCGTCTACTTATACATATTGCTTAATTAAAGGTTGTGAGCTTATTAACATGTGTCGGTGGCACTGGGCGCTCGAGATGGAGTCTGTTGGCGTGGGCCGGGCTCTAGAGGTTTTATAGATAACCTATCATACTAAACCATATAGGCCCTAATATCAGATCTTAATAACCTGTCATTTTCATTGATAATGATTCCTTTTTATGGTCGGCCGTTATCGCACCCCCAACTTGTCGAAGAGCCGGCCGCGTCCTTTTGGGACTGTGAACCGGCCTGGGTGCTCATTATACCTTCCTTTTGGCCTTGAAGTTGCTCCACACCTCTATGTATAAACCATCATAGCCATGACTTGGGGCCGCTGCAATACACACGGTGCAGCAGACTGACAGACACAAGCAGCCGGCTAGCGTTCTCTCTCTTCTCTGGTACACCCCAGAAGCTGTTGGACCACTGCCTTATCAAACCTCTTTTACCGAGAAAGAAAGGGCCAGGTTTAGTGTACAGAGATCATTATTTGTAGTGTTCTGTTAAAACAGTGTCTTACACAAGCTAAAGGTCTGTATGAATGAAGGAATGGTGTTGGGAGTGCACTGCTCCAAACTGTAGTGTTGAAAGAAAGATGGCTACCCCCACACTGTTTTCTTATCCAACGTTTTTACCCTAAGGCCTTCATCAGTCTTTGCTGTATAGTGTTCTAGTCTATAGTACAGGCGGCTGCAGAAGAGGCTAGAGTTGTGGTGATGTACAGTCTAGCCCCTTTGTGTGATCCATACACTGTCCTCTTACAGCCTCTCTGCTTTCTGGTTTCCTGCCCCTGACATTACCCAGAAGCCTGTGAAGCTAATCTGCTCCAATTAGAGATCACTCCATTAAGAGTGACAGCGCCACACCCCCCAATTCAATCAGCTCCTCTAATGAACGCTGAGCAGAGCACCCTGTCACTGTCTGTCAATCAGGAAACAGGAAGACCCATTCACACACACGCACATGCACACAGGCACACATACATGCGCACGCACTAAGGCACATGTGAACGCACACAAGCGTTTACGTACACAAGCGTATGCACACACACAGGCGCACGCACACACACACACACACACTCCTTTTTCTCTGTCTGGACTATCTTCAGTTCAGTTTATCCACCATCAGGGTCTGGTCTGGCTTAGTCCCTATCTGCTCTATAGATCCACTGACAGTTGTTTTGGGTCTCAAATATACAGAAGTTGTAGTGGTGTATACAGTGACTGTTATTTACTGTCATAATGATGTCATTATTTAAACAACGTGAATTCAGATTAAATTAGATTTCTATTTGATCAGTATCTGAAGATATGTTTGTGGTGTCATGTCTATATTGTGTTGTTCTGTATTAGTTGACAACACTTAGTTAATACAGTACATACTGTATGATTGGTTTGCATATGATGTATTGCAACTGTACTGCTCATGGGCATTAAACCGTGCACGTCCATACATCAAATAATCATATTGTATTTGTCTAGCTGTATGTTTTGGTTCATACATATTCATTTCTTATAAACGCGATGACAAATCTTTTCCCCTACCAGGTCTGTTTTTCCTTTTTCATTCATTTGTTATGGCCGTTTGTTCTGCTTCAAAAGGGGATGCTGAGCAGTATCCACACCTATATATAATTCATCAACAAACTCATATGCCCTGTGCAATATTTCTCACCAGAGGACAAAAGGTATTCCAACGGTTCAAATATTTGATTGCTAATGACAAACACTATTTCACCACAATTTAAATTTCAAATCGATCCCTAGGAGCAATTCTTTTTCAGGGGGAGAAAAGAGAAAAAGATGCCCTTAGGTCTGCGCTGCTTCACATTTGCTGATTTAAGTTAAAAGAAAGCCTTTTTGCAGAGCTATCATAAGGGAACTGCAACTTTTTGAAGTAGGCTCGTACATCTGCATAGTCCTCAAACCTGGGGATGTTGCTCGTGGGGGGGGTGTAGAGAAAAAATAAATAAAAATAAATAACATTTTGTCTAATTCTATATTTATGTACCCCTCAGCTTGTGGTATTCGCATTAAACAGTTTGTGTTCAGAAGTTCTGCTGTGATCGTTACTGTGCACGGTAGACACCGGGCAACTCTGCAGGCTGCTGCGTTGCTTGCCTGCCATTTGCTCGATTAATTTGAATTAAATAAAACTGATTTAAATATATACTTTTCTGTCAATAGGTGTTTTTGATTATCTCGCTCTCTTTTGATGAAAAAAAACTTTGCATTTAATTGTGTATGACTATTCTCGTGTTTTGACAACTTCATCTCCGCTGAGAGTTGTTTGATGTTAAATATAATTGTAATGCAGTAAGTAGAAGGACTTTTCTTTGTGGTGAGCCCTCTTAGATCAGAGAGAGAACCTGTGGCTTACACCAGACATCTTTTGAAGGCATATTCAATTCATATAAATATTTACATGGATATTGTTTGTTAGACGATGTCTCAAACCACTGTGAAGATACCTTAAGAATCTTAAACATCATGTGAAAAAATGGACTCTGAATTTTAACGAGACTGTTTTTCCCCACATATACTGTGGCATTGTAGCACCATGTTAACATGTCCACTGTAGATCCACAATAGTATCAATGCTCAACTAACTAAGGTCATTGGGGAAGTTTATTCATATAATAAACATAATAAAATGTTGAATAAATATACAGTTAGGCCGCTCTAAAATCCACTGTAACACATAATAATTTTGCCTTTTGGCTCATACCGATATTTTCTAAAAACTAAAAAGGTTAGTTAACAATCTCACTGAACCATGGAAGAACTCTACTGTGGAAATGTGCAATTAGGCCACTCTAAAATCCAGAATAACAAAAAACGCATAATAGACACCATTCTGGGGATTATGGTTCCTCACCATATGGCTACTGTTATGTGGACCATTTACATGTCTTGTGCCATTTGCCCACTTAGCTTAACTCCACTTGTTAAAAAAGAGACAGATCATATGGTAACCAGAAACAACCGTCTACTACCATTGAGATAAGTCTGTGTCATGTGGTGTAACAACAGGATATAGAGCATAGAAATAGAGTTAGTAGAATGGGTATGTGCTTTAGACCCTTTGTAACCATGCATTCTACTCCACTGGCACTGACCCTTGAAACAACTCTCTGGTGCTTAAGCCATAACAAATACAAGGTGTATTTTTGAAGAGTTGCAAGCATCTGGATGGATCGTGTGGTTTTTGAAAATGTATTTATTTAATTCTTTATTTATTTCCAGAGTGGCGGAGGCAGATGTCCTGCTCACAGGGGGAAAAAAATAGCTAGGGAGGAAAGAAATATATGAATATGCAAATCGTGTCACAACGTGGAACCTTGTAATGACTAGGAAATGTTCTCACCATCTTTCATTATGCAGAGGTCATTGCTTAATGCAGGCAGCTGGGACCGACCGGCTCTCTCTCCTTTTCTCCCCATGTCCCCCCCTGTCATCTCACAGCGACTTGAACAAAACTGCAGCCTGGCACGAAACACAGGGCCAGGCTCGCCACACACACACATTCGCATGCCACACACAAACACACACACAGACAAACAAACTCACATGCCACACACACACATACAGACAGACACACACATGTGTGAAAGCTCGCATACCACACACACACTTGCACGCCACACGTGAGAGGAGCTGGCGTCACATGACTCGACACACTTGACTGGGCAGAGATGCATGTATCCTGTCTTGTCTTTCTGTGAATCCTTGAATGTGGGCATGTAAACCACACGACCATCCCTGTTTGTTTGTCTTCCTTTTGATCAACTCTCATCCGTCCCTACTCCTCTCTCTTATTCTTCTGAGGAAGCTGTTGAGATCTGTTTCTAGTGTACTAACATCTCTACTGAAGGCTAGTTGGCAGCTACCCTGCTTCACACAACTAGCGTTAATCATTAGGTATAGCATCCTCTCCTCCTCAAATAATCCCAGCGTTTGAATGCTAAAAATGTAATGAACTTCACGGTTCATTGTATCTGACATTGCTTAATTAATGGGTGCATTTAAAGTACATAGGCCCCGGTAATTGATTTATATGCATGATTTGCACATACAGCTGTTAGTTCCTGTAGGAAAGTCATCACTCAAAATGGGCACGTTTCTACTGATACGGCGAGGTAATGATAGATTGTGTTCACCGCAGTAGCAGCCCGTGGTGAAGGAGAAACAACGCAGTTCAATTTAGTCTTATCTTTTCTTCTTGGGAATACTGTTAGATGACACCAGTAGCTTTATTCTCATGTTTTTTCAAATGGACAGTAGAGTATTAATGAATCCACTGCATCCCCGCCACATTTTTTGCATAAAGAATTTTATTTCGACTCCCTCCACATAATTATGTACAATGACAGGCTTGTCAGGGAGGCCATATTTTCAGTAGACGGTGCAGTGGCATGTCGAAACCTGGACCGAATGCCCATAGTTGAGCAATTAAAAACACTCACGCTAGCTAATGCTGCCGCCGCGGCTTGGCTGTCGCCCCGTATTCATCAGCCCCGCTCTGCAACGACAGCTTGCATTTTTCCCCTGCCAGGCCTGAGTGAACGGGAGACAAACATCAACAAAGAAAGTGAAGGAGCCAGCATGGAAAAAAGAGACACACCACAGTTTTACTTGATGTACATTACAAGCCTTCATGATATCCCTCGCATACATTCTCCATAAGTGTTAGTCAATGTACACTGAGTTGACAAAACTCTTTCCAGGACATAGAGGGACCAGGTGAATCCGGGTGAAACCGACGATCCCTTATTGATGTCACCGGTTAAATCCACTTAAATCAGTGTAGATGAAGGGGAGGAGACAGGTTAAAGAAGGATTTTTAAGCCTTAAGACAGTTGAGACATGGATTATGACGGTGAATGGGCAAGACAGAATATTTAAGTGCCTTTGAAGGGGTTAGGAAGGTGTTCTTAATGTTTTGTACACTCAATGTATATATAGCTATATAGTGTATATCAATGTATATATAGCTATATAGTATTTTATTACTTAGATTTCATGTAACCCAGTACATGGTCTATTTACTGTAATGCTTGCTCCAGTGCTGTAAGGCTCAGGCTGGTCACAGGAAAGGTTAAGGCCATGATTATCGGTAGAATGGGGGGTGTTGTGGGGAGTTTTTGGGGTCGCTGGCCTCTAACCATTATTTGGAGTTTGGACAGAGAACCTCAGTGGAGCTCAGATCAATCTCTCACCTGGGGAATGACTCCAGCATATTTCTATCACCAACCTATTGATTTTTCCATGCACAAGCCCCTCATGTGTGAGGTGTTTTCATGTGCACGGCGCAGAGGGGAATGCTGCCTGCAGCACACACACACACGAACACACACAAACACACATATGTATCCACCTTGCTCATACACACACACATGATCCTGCAAACACACACTCTTGTATTAATTTCTGTAGACACCCATAGGCATATACACACAAAATGTACACATCGGCATATTTAGTGCTTTAGATCTCTCCCATACGTACACACCATCCCAACACCTCGCCTCTCAGTAGACCCTCCCCCCCCAGCTCCTTGTTAAAGCAGTTGCCAAGTGAGCCATGTCCACAGTGGGGCCAACTGTCTCGCTCTCTTTATTACACACACTAATCAATAGTGACTGAGGTGATCCGGGGCCCCTCCCCGGCCCCTGCACCACCATGCTTCATCACGGGGGCCACATTAAGATCAGTGGATATGATTGCTTTGGTCCATGTCACTTTGATTCAGAACTGGGACTGTTTTATTGTCATCCATAACCAGCACAGACAGGAGAGGGTGATATGGTATTTTAATAATGTATTAGTTCTGCAGTGCTATGTCCACAATGCTTTGCAAAATATGAAATGTAATAACTTAGCGTTGCGCCTGTGTGTTCCTGTGAGATGCCTGTCTAGAATTGCATGTATTTGAATGCAAATCTCGTTGTGTAACTTTTGATGTAGTCAGATGTTGAATGATTAGATTTAGATTTTATTTGGAAGGCATGCTACTGTTTATTGATAAGAACAGTGGTAATATGGTGATATATGTGACCCTTTGTGTGCTCAAAACACTGGAAAACACATTCAAGTTCAGTTTGATTCAGCTGTGGCACTGGTGCAGGGAAACAAAGGAAAAAAGAAACGATTGCGCTGGAATTTGTCAAAAGCCAATAATCATCCTCGCTCAGAGAGGAGTAGTATGTCAGAGGGAACCAATCAATATCACATTACTTTGAGTAGAGAGTATATACAAGACTCATCAAATTGATTCTTACAATGGCAGTTTCATTTGGTCTCCAACAGAAACCTCGACCTGTGTGGCGTGAAGGCGGAAAAAAACACAACAAACAAGACAAATGGGTATTTATTTGACTAAAATAACGCCTTGGCCATAAAGAGAAATGAGGAATGATGTGTCATATTTGTGCTCTGGTTAAAAGATGACTTGTTTCATTGGACATTGAAATTTCATGAATATATTTCCAAATGCCTGGAAAAAGAGAATTCATCATTAAGTTTGTGCGGGCTATAATGTCACGTTAGGGATTATTCAATTTCCTAATGTATTGTGCATGTCACTATGGCTAGTGATGCATACCTTCCTGGGCCCCTTGAGAGGGAAGGTGTGGGGTGTACATTACTGGTTGGCAAAGATGGATGCCAGAGTTTTGGGCCTCATCATAAAACTACTTAAGACATAAAACTACTCCTAATCCTAACTATGTTGACCTCAACATTTCTTCAACTTAGACGGTCTCCCTAAATATTACTGTTCTTAACCACGACTTTCCCAACTAGGACTTTTCTGTTTGCGGAGAACGGCCGCTGGATCCTAATGGCTGAAAGTCTTCAGCACAGAGTCATCTGGAGAGACAAGGCACAGCGGCTCCTTAGATGATTAAAAAGTAATTTTCTTAACTGTCCTCATAGGATTTGTAAAAAAATAAATGTTCAAAAATAACATTAAATTGCTCCAATCAAGCATAAACGTCTCCTGCTCGTGGTGAAATTTGTACTGCTGTTCGCATGGTGTGTGGTTATTTGTCATCGTTTTCCTTTGGCGCTTTTCCAAAGGCGCTTTTGCCCTGATCAACAATTAATGGTGCGATTGTTTCTCTGTTACTTATGGCGGATGAGACAGATGCAGGTTTGCAAAAAACTGGAATAGTAATGAACAAGAAGAAATGTGGGACAGTGAAGGTCAAAATGTTGGATATTCTCTCGGTGCTGTATGTGACACAAAGAATATAACACTTCTCTATTGACTTACCTGAGTGTGTTTACTTCTGTTTTTCTAATCATTCCCGAATGCACTTTGCAAAAGTACTACTAATAGTAGCAAAATCATGTTTACAAATAGAGGAGAAGAATGGAGAAGCACAAATAAAGAAGTATCAAATATGGCATCAAGTCCATGGTCATTATAAAGGGTTAAGTCATGTTACTTTCATGTTTGCACCTTCCATAGAATACGTACAGTACTGTAGTGTATAGCCTATTTCTAACACACATTAACACAATAATCCCCAGTGCTCGGCAACATGTCTATTATAGTCCCCCACCAAATGACCTTTAGTGCTCTCCCCATCCGAGGACAGAGGGCCCTGGATTCGGATAGAATCAATATTCTATTATGATAGTGCGTTGAGTGTGTGGAGGTTTACTACTTCACCGTAATAGTCTCACTATTTCATCCTCTGGCAGGCGGGCGAGGCATGGCCGGAGGGGCTCAGTCACTGCAGGCTGTTGACTCCCAGCATTAAGGCCTAACACTAACGCTGGCCACTAACACCAGCCTCCAGTCCTATGCCATTTGCTACAGCCTCTGTTCTGCAGTCCAAGCAAAGGGAACGTTTATTTGGAAAATGTTTACTAGTGATAGAAATGTCTTGAATAGGACTGATGTGATTCTCTATTCTACCATTTAGAAAAGGCAGAATTGAACTTTGTAGTTTATTTCTATCCAAACGTTCCACAACGTTGTGACCTGCTGTAAGGTAATGGTTGTTGATGAGGGGAGGGGCATGGGGGTATGGTGTGGGTACTCCTGGCAGAAGGGAGTGCTAAATGTAAATGTTAAGTCATTAGAAGGGAGGGAGGCATAGGAAGGCTAGGCCTTATAAAAGATTAATTCCATTATGCCCGTCGTCTCAAATAATTAACTAATGTGAGTATTTTACACAGCCAAACGTCGGTACCTTTTTTTTAAATGTCATCGGGGCCCCTCAATTTTTAATCTGAGGTGATAAACATCAGGTTAACAGGGCACTGTATAGTAGGGGAAAGGTCTAACTTAATATTGTCTTTCTGATTTCTGTTCAATCAAACCTATCTCCGAGTCAGAAAATCTATTATCATTCCAAACTTTGCTGTGACATGCCCTCTATATATACTTTCTGCTGTGGAATAAATAGGCAAGGCGGCCAAGTGGTATTTATGCATACTTCTACGAAGGAAATAATTAAATCAATTGTTATTTGTCACATCCGCCGAATACAACAGGTGTAGACCTTGCAGTGAAATGCTTACTTAAAATCTTGTTCCCATCGATGCAGAGTTAAATAAGAAGATAAAAATACAAGAAATAAACACACAAGAATGAAGCTATATACATGAGGTACCAATACCATATCAATGTGCAGGGATACGAGGTAGTTGAGGTAGGCATGTACATGCCATACCAATAATTATAAAGCAGTCCCTACTTGGGAGGAATGCAGCAGTGCCCTCTTCAGACTTCCTCTAAACTCAGAACACTCTTCACTATTTCCACATTGTCATTTATAGCAGATGTAACGTCAAACTTTCTCTGTTTGTTTGAACACGTTTTTTTTGCTGGGATTGGTGTTTTTAGGGAAGTGTCCCTCAGCATTTGTCTTTCTCATCCGTCCCCTCCCTCCCTACTCGCTGATGGAGGGCTGGGTGACTGCAGGTGCACGATGGCTCTATACCCGGCACATTCATCATGATGTAACCGTGAGCAACTGGGATCTAAATTACCTTCGTCTGGCATCATTCCAGCACATGCTATAAATGAGGTAATCGTCCTTGACTATAAAATTTGCATTTCCAAGACTTAATTGCTATCATTACATTTTTTTCGTAATTCTATTAATTTAACAGAATGGGGTATTGGGTTTTATGGTTTATAATTTGCATTAAAACAATGCATTCCTGAATAGAATGGGCAAAAAAAATCCCTAACATAGGAATAAGAGGGAATAGGGACATTGCATTTCCTTTCCGGTCTCTCGTTACAAACTTATATTGTTGCGTGTACAATAGACAGGCAAGAAAGACTGACGTGGGATACCCAAAAGAAAATCTGTCAACTAAGTGAAAGTGGTGTTCTGAAACCATACAGGCACACAGAGGCACTCTGGGTAAGGGGGAGGCGGGGGGGAATCAGGGCAAGGCAATAATAAAGGAACAGGAACAGGACTTATCACATTGTTTGGAATAAGTGAAGCTTGTGTCTTAATGGATGTTGGGACGAGCCGGTCCTCTTTTTAACTCCCCTCTCAGCCTTTGTGCATATATGTACATGTTGTCAGCTGTGCTTAATACTGTCGTCCCCAAATAGTATGGCGGAAGAATACGGAGGATGACACGGAACAACGGAGCCATCAGCTCCCATTTGTTCCCCTGATGTCGACCTCGGACTAGACGTCTGTGAGGTTTAGAAATGCGTAGCCCTGTAAGTGCAGACAACATTCTGCAACCCGCTGCACTTCCTGCACTTTGCTGACCTTAAAAGTCAGGCCTCAATTCTAAGAGCTGAAAACCATTACACACTAGCCTAGTGTTCTACAATACAGTGGCAATGCCCTACTTTGTTGTGCAGTTGCTCTCTTCTCTGCACTGTTTTCTATTGTATCTGTGTTGTGTTTTTGTTTTTTCTCCATTTCTTAGTTTTAACATCAAAAACATTTTGAATACTTAGCGTTGTTCAACCCATTAACACATTTCTATGTAATTTAACATGTTCACTCAAGAAATAGCTTACCCATCAGCTTCACAGATATTGGCGCAGAGTAACATGACCACCGCTGACACAGACCAGGTTGCTTGGTCACATGGGGTTTGTGTGGAGTGTTCGGCACGTCGGTGCAGGTAGGGCCTGATGTGTTTGCGCGGCGCATGGCATAGTGGTAAGACGGTGAGCCGTGTTTTGACTGTGTCAGCCAGCATCAGCTCAGGCAGAAGCGTGGATGACCATCTCTCCCTTTAGTCTCCATTGCGGTCATGTCAGCAAGACACATTCTTCGGGTCCTTCAGAGCACTAGTGACAGGAGAAACCTGCCAAGGAGCAACCTGAGATTGCACTGGAATATGTACACCCCCAAGACGCTTACGGTACAGTAGCTAGGGCCTTTACCTAAGGGGCTGTAGCTAGTACACTAGCTAGGGCCTTTACCTAGGGGCTGTAGCTAGTACACTAGCTAGGGCCTTTACCTAGGGGCTGTACCTAGTACACTACTGTAGCTAGGGCCTTTACCTAGGGGCTGTAGCTAGTACACTAGCTAGGGCCTTTACCTAGGGGCTGTAGCTAGTACACTAGCTAGGGCCTTTACCTAGGGGCTTTACCACAAGCATGCAAGTGATGGAACCAAATTGTGGGCCCACTCCTAGAACTAGCTCCTTCTCCCTCCAGCAGACAGACAGTAGTGATGCGCTTCATTTCCCCTTGTCCCACGACTCCAGCGCTGCCTCTCCGCACACGCTCCACCGCTGTCGTCCATATGTCGAGCGCTGTGAGATGGTCATCCTGTAAACGAGGCCCCCTATGACGTAGACCAGAGCCCATCTGCCGGGAAGATTACTCGCTCGTTTTCTGATGCTGTTTTCTCTCCATCATTGCTCGTAAACGTAGTGAGGAAGTTTGGGTGGAGGACGCCATTGTGATTGGTAATTTGGAAAAGAACACAAAGAAACCGCACACTTTTAGCTGCACCACCACCACTACCAGGGTCTGATATTAATGAGTTTGAGTGAAAGGGATAGTTGTTTTCTTATAAATGATACAGCAGCGCTGACTTAACTTTTCTGTGCTTAACTTAATACTTAACAGAGGCCTGTTCCTGTCGTAGTCCTCACACTGAAATACAGGCCATTTCTTTGATGAAGCACCACACTTTGCCTTCATCTGTTGTGTAAATTAACATTTAATAGCTGTACACATTTGAATATGTTCATTCCTGACATGGTGCGAATTGCACATTCCTAACATTGCGGGCAAGAGATGGTTTTGGCTGCAAGCACTTTTGGCCACTCGGAGCGCCATTAATTGTTTACCAAAAACTAAAGGCACCATCCATTTCTCAATATCGTACTCTCTGTAAACAAGAAAGCCTGCAATTTGTTTATCACAACAACTCCGCGCTGAATGGCAGTGAGCGACATTTTGCACGCCCCCGGGATACTACATCTCTAAGAGGCTGACGACCAAATGAGGGATGATGAAAGACGATGGAGATCATCTATTTGTCACACTCCCCACATTAAACAGACATATTTGGAAACACAGCTGACCGGCATGTTCCGCCAAAACGTGTCATAAAAGGGAAGGCTGACTGCAGAGCTCCAGCCAAGTCAATGAAATGGGCGGCACGGAAAGAGAGAGTGTTTTGACCATAACTGGCATCCAAATGCTTTGGCTTCGTTTCCTGTTCCTGGTTTAAGTCCGACACCATCTGTTGCACAGCCTCTGTTTGTTTGGAGCTGCTTGAGCTGAGTTAGAGAGGAAGTCACTCGGCAGTGGAAGACTGGGCGACCATGGACGAGGGTTTTAAAGAAACTGATGTGAAGCGCGCAAAGGAGGGCGACACGATGAACAGGGACATCAACAGGACTTTTGATTCTGTCATTTCGCCCTGAAGATAGGGCTTTGTCAACAGCGGAGTGGAGATGAGAGAAGAGAGGAGAAGGGTGGAAAACCTTTCTGGGTGGAGGCTGGAGTTTGTGTTTGTGCTGGTGTTGATAACCTGCCATCCCTCAGGTGTGACAGAGCTGACACCACTGTCAGACCGACCGCTTAGCACCTGGAGGTCAGGCAAGGGATAGGGCCAACCGTCCCCTCTGTTCCCCTCTCTCTGCCCCAGATCAGGTGCCCACGGTGGGGTGATTCTGCTCAGTGTTGGGGGTAGGATGGAGAGTAATAGATCTATAGAGTAGGTGTTGGGGCATCTCACAGGGCCCCTCTCTGATTGAGCCTGATGCATGCTGATTGGCGGCGAGGCTGTGCTTGTCAGCAGCGAGGCGGTGTCAGGTGAAATTAGCCGCTGCGGATGGAGGGCCCAGGGAGGAATTCATTAGGCCAGCCCGGCACAAAGGCAGAATGACAGGGCATTCACACTTCACAGACACCACCCCCTCCAACCCCTTTACCCCTCTGTCCCTGTCTGAACCCGCAGCTCAAATTAACCACGCATCCCACAAACCCATGCACCCTCTCCCCCACATCCCCCATCTCCCTCTGCAGATGTGTGACGCTCCGGGGACACATGTTCACATACACCACGCCGGGGCCACCATCTCCGTTAAACAATTAAAATCATATTTACCCCAGAGCAGCAGCAGCAATGATGGTGGTAGTAGCAGTGATGATGGTGGTAGTGATGGTAGTAGCGATGGTGGGGGTAGTAGTGGTGGTGGTGGTGGTAGTAGCAGTTGTGGTGGTGGTAGCGATGGTGGTGGTGGTAGTAGCGGTTGTGGTGGTGGTGGTAGTGGGGGTGGTATTAGGGGTGGTGAGTGTAGCGGTGGTGGTGATAGTGGTGATAGTAGAAGTTGTGGTAGTAGCGGTTGTGGGGGTGGTAGTGATGGTGGTGGTACAGTGTAGCGGTAGTGGTGGTAGTGATGGTGGTGGTACAGTAGTAGCGGTTATGGTGGTAGTACAGTAGTAGCGGTAGTGGTGGTAGTGATGGTGGTGGTACAGTAGTAGTGGTGATGGTGGTGGGACAGTAGTAGTGGTGGTGGTAGTGATGGTGGTGGTACAGTAGTAGCGGTGGTGGTGGTAGTGTTGGTGGTGGTAGTAGTGTTGGTGGTGGTAATAGTGGTGGTGGTGGTAGTAGCGGTGGTGGTGGTAGTAGCAGTGGTGGTGGTAGTAGTGTGATGGTGTTGGTGGTGGTAGTAGCTGTGGTGGTGGTGTTGGTGGTGGTAGTAGCAATGGTGGTGTTGGTGGTGGTAGTAGCGGTGGTGGTAGTAATGGTGGTGGTGGTGGTAGTAGCGGTGGTGGTGGTAGTAAGGGTGGTGGTGGTGGTAGTAGCGGTGGTGGTGGTAGTAAGGGTGGTGGTGGTGGTAGTAGCAGTGGTGATGGTGGTGGTATTAGGGGTAGTGGTTATAGTAGCGGTGGTGGTAGGGGATGGTGTAGTAGGGATGGTGGTAGTGGTGGTGGTGGTGGTGGTGGTGGTGGTGGTGGTGGTGGTGGTAGTAGGGGTGGTGGTGGTGTTGGTAGCGGGGTGGTGGTAGTAGGGATGGTGTAGTAGCGGTGGTGGTGGTAGTAACGGTGGTGGTAGTGGTAGCGGTGGTGGTGGTAGTAGGGGTGGTGGTGGTGGTGGTAGTAGGGGTGGTGTTGGTAGCGGTGGTGGTGGTGGTGTTGTTGGTAGCGGTGGTGGTGGTAGTAGTAGGGGTGGTGGGGGTGTTGGTAGCGGTGGTGGTGGTGGTGGTAGTAGGGGTGGTGGTGGTGGTTGTAGAGATGGTGGTGGTAGTAGGGGTGATGGTGGCAGTAGCGGTGGTGGTGATAGTAGTAGCGGTGGTGGTGGTTGTAGGGGTGGTGGTGGTTGTAGCTGTGGTGGTAGTAAGGGTGGTGGTGGTAAGGGTGGTAGTGGTGGTAGTAGGGGTGGTGGTGGTAGTAGTAGCGGTGGTGGTGGTAGGGGTGGTGGTAGTAGCGGTGGTGGTGGTTGTAGCTGTGGTGGTAGTAGCAGTGGTGGTGGTAGGGGTGGTGGTGGTAGGGGTGGTGGTAGTAGGTGGTGGTGGTAGGGGTAGTGGTGGTAGTAGCGGTGGTGGTGGTAGGGGTGGTGGTGGTAGTAGTAGCGGTGGTGGTGATGATGGTAGTTTTGTAGTGGTGGTAGGGATGGTGGTGGTGGTGGTAGTAGTAGCGGTGGTGGTGGTGGTGGTAGTAGGGGTGGTGGTGGTGGTGGTAGCGGTGGTGGTGGTGGTGGTGGTGGTAGTAGGGGTGGTGGTGGTGATGGTGGTGGTAGTAGCGGTGGTGGTGGTGGTGGTGGTGGTGGTGGTAGTAGGGGTGGTGGTGGTGGTAGTAGGGGTGGTGGTGGTGGTGGTAGTAGCGGTGGTGGTGGTAGTAACGGTGGTAGTGGTGGTAGTAGTGGTGGTGGTGGTAGTAGGGGTGGTGGTGGTGGTGGTAGGGGTGGTGGTGGTAGTAGGGGTGGTGGTGGTGGTGGTAGGGGTGGTGGTGGTGGTAGTAGCGGTGGTGGTGGTGGTGGTAGGGGTGGTGGTGGTAGTAGCGGTGGTGGTGGTGGTGGTAGGGGTGGTGGTGGTAGTAGCGGTGGTGGTGGTGGTAGTGGTGGTGGTAGTGGTGGTGGTAGGTGGTGGTGGTAGGGGTAGTAGTAGCGGTGGTGGTGATGATGGTAGTTTTGTAGTGGTGGTAGGGGTGGTGGTGGTGGTGGTAGTAGTAGCGGTGGTGGTGGTAGTAGGGGTGGTGGTGGTGGTGGTAGTTTTGTAGTGATGGTGGTGGTAGTGGTGGTGGTGGTGGTGGTAGTAGGGGTGGTGGTGGTGGTGGTAGTTTTGTAGTGATGGTGGTGGTGGTGGTAGGGGTGGTGGTGTTAGGGGTAGTAGGGGTGGTGGTGGTAGTAGCGGTGGTGGTGGTGGTGGTAGTTTTGTAGTGATGGTAGTAGTAGCGGTGGTGGTGGTGGTGGTAGTAGGGGTGGTGGTGGTGGTGGTAGTTTTGTAGTGATGGTGGTGGTGGTGGTAGGGGTGGTGGTGTTAGGGGTAGTAGGGGTGGTGGTGGTAGTAGCGGTGGTGGTGGTGGTGGTGGTAGTTTTGTAGTGGTGGTGGTGGTGGTGGTAGGGGTGGTGGTGGTAGTAGTAGCGGGGGTGGTGGTAGTAGGGGTGATGGTGGTGGTGGTAGTTTTTTAGTGATGGTGGTGGTGGTTGCGGTGTTGTTATTTGGCCCTGACAGAGGATGCAGATCGAGCAGATCCTGAGTGACATAATTGGCTAATACAAATGCCCTGGAATGACTGGCGGGATCAACCGACAGGTCGGGAAGCGGTGAGGCCCTGGTTGGTTTCTCTCTAGCATTGTTTCGCAGGCGTTCCCCAGTGGGGCTATGTTAAACAGCAGGAGTGTGAAATGCACCGCCGCTGCTCCAAGGGGTGTGTTTGTGCGTGCGTACCTGTGTGTGCGTATGTGCCCACTCTTGTCTGTGTGTGCATGCATGTGTGTGTGTGTTCATACGTGCGTATGTGTGTGGTTTCTCGCCCCTCTAATTCCAGTCCCACAGGTAGTGTAGGTAGCCGGCGGAGGAAGGCAGGTTTCACTGCTCAGCACATAATATGCTCGGGGACTGTGTATTAACACTATTTGCATTAGGAGAGCCTGTTGTCCCCAGCTGGGTGCAGTGCTCCGCTCACACTACCTGTGAGTTTGGCTTAATCCCAGATTTGCTCTGGCAGGTGAAAACTGTTTTCAATGGCAGCCACAGTAACCTTACACCCCCCCCCATCTAGTCAGTGTGAGTGTGTGTGTGAATTCCCTCATGCTCACCTCTCACTTACTCAGCAACACAAGCCAAAAGGATCGTTTTCTTTCTTTCTCTTCCCATTTCATTGACAAATCGTTTGATGAAATACCTTGACTCATTGGTATGTCACTCCACTTTTTCAGTCGGCCCTGACTTTTGAAATCCCAAACTATTATGAGTCAAAGATCATTTAACAGAAGTACAATAAGCGTTACGCTATACTTTATTCATCATCATTACTAATAGGGGATTATGACAGCAGGGTGTGTGTGTGTGTGTGTGTGTGTGTGTGTGTGTGTGTGTGTGTGTGTGTGTGTGTGTGTGTGTGTGTGTGTGACCATGCTTGTGTGTAGTGTACACACACACACACACACACACACACACACACACACACACACACACACAAGCATGGTCGAGTGAAGGCTTTGACTCGCTTGAGTCCATTCACTCCCCTGAGATCTTCTCTAATCCACTGTGTCCCATTTTAGGACCATAAGGCTACATACATGTAGCAAAATACACTGTAGCGGCTGATTAGCGACATTACTTACGAGCAAAGGAACACTATTTCACGCACATCTCCGCCCGGCTAAATGAGGCCTTTCAAATCAGACTCAGCTTTTAATAGCTGTTACTAATATTACAGGTCATAAATGATGGCTCTTCCGACTCTGCTTTGGCTGATCACACACGGATTATCTCTGTTATTTACGGTTGTATATCACTTTGGCATAAACACGTACTTATGGAAATGCGATCACTATTCTCTACGGTAATGCACTTTATAATGATTTATACTGCAATGATTCATCAACAAACACACTGCACGCATCCAGCAATGTGTTTTTGACTCACACATTTTTTTTCTTCCTGCAGAGTAGTGTTTTTATTCTTGATGGGGGAATTTTACTTGTAAATTGGTGTTGTTCTGTGTACTCAGATACATCATTGGAAGCCAACCTAACCCACTGTTTGAAATGCAACTGCAGCTTGTCACATGATGGCTCCACATGTACAAATCAATTCAATTCTGCAGTAAACAATCTGACGCATGTCTAATTACTCGCAATCCCGACCTTGCCAGGGAAACCGAACGAACCCACACTCACACACACGCACACACATAGTCTCAGGTATTCAACATATTGGCCAATTTAAAAAGGGATTACAATGTTGACTGTGTGTGTGTGTGTGTGTGTGTGTGTGTGTGTGTGTGTGTGTGTGTGTGTGTGTGTGTGTGTGTGTGTGTGTGTGTGTGTGTGTGTGTGTGTGTGTGTGTGCGTGCGTGCGTGCGTGCGTGCGTGCGCGCGCGTGTGTGTGTGTGTGTGGGCACCACTACCGCACGCGCAGCCCTCACATTGCCCTCAGCAACTCAGTAAGAACTCCCGATAAGGAGAATTAGTCAAAACTTGGGAGCTGCCAGTCAGCGGCAATTAAACTTTAATCTTGGGCTGAAACAGGCACAAATAAATTAAACCCTTGTGAGAGGCAATGTGCGCTCTCCTGATAATGTGGGATTGAAGTTGTCTCTGAGGCTGTGGAGCAGCCTCTACCATGGCGCTGGTGCAGACTGAGGGAACAGAGACTGGGGACAGTGGGGAACTGAAACTCACAAAAGTTAGGTGTCTGGCTCACACGCACACACACACAGCTTTAGCTAATACCCAATGCACTGGGTATATTTTAATAATGGCAGCCAGGAGCATGCAATTGACCTGTGCAGGTCCAGCACTTGGAGCTTGGCCCGCTCACAGCTCGCTTTCGGGCTTTAAGATGATGTGCATAAGGAGAGTGCTCTGATTGCAAATGTATTTCCACAATCGTGGGGTTGTATCATATTGGACCTTACAGTGTGGGGGAATTTGATAACCAAACCGAGCATGACGCTCCCAGTACAAATGGAAATTATATTTGGAATTATGCTCTAGCCAACTACAATAGACCGAATCTAGCCATCAGCCAGAGGAGACACTTTAAATGCTGTGATATTCCAACGTGTGGTTGTCCGCGACGCGCGCTGAGGAGAAGGGATATTTCATTAATATTTTTAATGAATTAATACTCTTATCTCCTTCCCCCTGCCCAACCTGTAGACTGGTGTTTAATTTCAAAGTAATTTTCTTCATATATGAGCATGGCGTTTATGTATTAATGTCATGGCCCAAGTCTGTGAATGACATGATTTATTCCAGAATGGTGGCGGCCACTTGCATTCAATCTCACCACAAAAAGCCCCAGAGAAACAGAGAAGAGAAGCAATGATATTAACAATATTAACAGTAATAATGGAAATAATTGCGAGGAAAACAATGGCGACAATAGTAATCACACATAGGGAAATACCTCAGTGTTTGACCGAATCGTACACAATTATCATGCATGTGTATATAATATAATTAATTCTATGTCTGTGCCTCCTAGCCTGCGGCAATCGGTATAGAATCAGTTTTGCATGTATAATAGATCAGAGAGTAGGCTATTCATGAATAATCCAGAGGCTGGAGTGTGTACCAGTGACTGTGGATGTTTGTCTTTGGACAGAATCAAAGTGAACATGTAATATTGTGATAATCCATATTTGATGAATTCAAGGCTGACTTGCCTTAGCTAAGTTCTGCTAATTTCCAGACATGGGCTTGCCTCGGTAATTGAGTTTCCAATAACATTGTGATTATTCCCCTCTACATGATAATTGAATCCAAGGTATTTTTTTCTTAACATTGCAATATTGTAGACGTGTGATTATTATGCATTTGCATGTAGATTTCAGTGCCTCTCTGGAACTCATCACTTTCCTCTTAACTTAATTTACTATATTATTATAGCATACATTTGGCTCATAACAAATGACGGAAAGCTCTCTAGTTATGAGAACAGAGTAAATTATTTTTGAAGTTATTTTTTATACCAATTTCCTCAGTCTCTTTCTTCCAGTACTGCAGAGCCCTCAAAAATGCTTCAAATTCTATCCAACCTTAACTTGTTTATCATTAGCATTATACGTTCAAAAGTTAATATTTTTACTGTTGAACTCATCAAATTCAGATTTGATGCCGACCCATTCACAGTTTCAGTTTGATCCTGCCTAAGAACTGCTATCAAACTTAGATATCCTGGCCCCATTTCTCACCAGTTGCATAATGCAGGGAGTGGTGTGATTATGAATGTAATTTTCATTAGACTGATAGGCCCCCTACATCCTGCCAGTACAGAGAGATACAGATAGGGGGTACAACGCAGTGCTGGCTCCTGAATATGGGAGTACAGCTGATCTTTTCATGCACAGAATGCACAAAACTCTCTTCTCTCTTGCCCATGCTTTAGGTATGAACCGGGACTTGGCTTCTCTCTTCCTCTAGTGAAAAAAATATTTCTTCACAATAGCACAAGAACAGAGCCAGACGTTACGACGCAATGGATCCCTGACGACCCTCAGAAGTGAGGAATTATTTACCACCGCCTGCGTACATCTGACGACTGCTGCCTTCACATCACGCTGGAAACCATCATCAGCTCAACCCTGCTAGAATAGTGATCAGTGGGTGGTTTAGTGGCTGGGTAGCGTTAGCTCTGACACTCTGAGCTGTCCTCGCTGTCACATTGAAGATGACTGGTCGACTAGTCGACACTTTGAGCCACTGGGCAAGGGGGCTATGAATGGAGCGGGGGAGAGCGAGCGATCCCTTGTCGTCATTGTCGTAGCCACAGGGCGCAGTGTGGAGGGCACCAGCCAAAACATTATACTGGGAGTTTAGGCTTGTTGTTTTGCATAAATGTTGAATCACTCTAGCGTGTTTTTATTATGGCCCACCATCACTGCTGCTAATATTGATTTAATTCTCTATTTATGTTGAAATAGCCTCACAGGACATTATTTGACAAACATTATGAATATGAATACAACACAGCTAAATGAAACGACATTGATTGATTGATGGATTGATTGCCTTGTTCGCATAGCATCTTGGGACAGTGATTGTGAAGCATATTTCTCAATGTGAGAAAAGAGAGAAAGCGAGAAACGGGTAGAAAAAAAAGGTTGCAACAACTTTAACAAAACATCACATGCGAACAGGGCCCTCGGCTTCATTTGCATACGCTGACATTTGGCGAAAAAATATTTCAACGTTAGACTGAGGTGTAATGAAACGCTGCCACCAGCCAGTCAAGGAATAATGTTACCATAAAGGTAACATGTCCAGATTCCCTCCCGGAGAGGGATGTTGGAGGGGAGAAAATACCCATTCTTATCCCCTTCCTCCTTCATGTTACGACAGTACAAAAGGATATTTTTCTTTCCTTTCCCTCGATCCGTCTTGCCCAATACTGATTTAGTATATTTCCCCGCTCCCTTTTATAGGCTAATTGCGTGCAGTGCTGGTGAATTTGTTAGTGGTGACACCTCGGCAACCCATTGGGAATGCATCTCATTACGGGGC
This sequence comes from Oncorhynchus tshawytscha, assembly GCF_018296145.1. Lineage (NCBI taxonomy): Eukaryota > Metazoa > Chordata > Actinopteri > Salmoniformes > Salmonidae > Oncorhynchus > Oncorhynchus tshawytscha. Next base: position 18,539,467 of record NC_056457.1, on the reverse strand, counting down.
CAATGTCCAGGAACATCAGATATTATTAGCTGTCATTAATCTGCCTTATATAGAGGAAGTGAAAGGAGGGGGAGAAGGGTAACAGAGGACACAAAGAGACTAGTATGATGGCTGGTATAGACTAGTGTGTTGAGGTCAGAGGTCACTGGAAATGTCAAAGGTCAAAGGTGGAGCCCAGGTGGGCTACAAGACACGATAATATCAAAGATGATGTCATTTTGGTTTTTCGCTCAGATTTGATACGAGTTAAACGGTATCTTTGTTAAACACATTTTCATTGTGTTGTGAAGGGCTATGTGTTATGGAGGCTCATATTTTAGTCATAAAAATGTTGAATAAAACATTATGAAAGGCATAGATACTGTATTTACATTATTTAAATGCTTGCTTGATGTAGTTCAACCTTTTAGCATAGATATTTGGAATAACATGAGATGTTTTCCTGTTTATTTTCTCTCTTCAGTGACAACAACAATACATTTACTTTTGACGAAGGGTCCTAAGCTGGTTGAATTACGTTTTTGTAAATAAGTCAATTCTAAGATTTGTTTTTGTCATATCGCTATAGTACCTTTTTGTTCCCAAATCCGATTTAAATAAAATCAATATGACAGCCCTAAACTAGATTCCCAGTCAGAATTCATTTTCTTTTGCTGTGGACTCTGATTCTGGTCCAAAACTGTGTTTTTCTTCTACACGTACATTTAATTTGATACAGCATCTTTGGATGTTTTTCCCCGCGCAACCACGCCTGAAGATGCTATATGCATACTAGATAGGATTACACCTTCTAAGCAGATTTTGTTGGAGAAGGGGTTAAAACACATCCCCTTGCCTTAGCGAAAAACAAACATGGCCATCATTTGAAGGAGGCACAGGAAGAACGAACCTAGTTCTCATTAGGGCTGTTCGGTGCCCTGCTTTTGTGGAAGCAACACGCGGCATCCCGCCGCTTCACCCTGCTCTTTGAGCCAGGCAGTGTATATGGCCCTAATGACTAAAAGTTCCTCTATAAAAAGTATACAGCGCAGCTCCCTGCAAATTGAGTTTCCTCTTTGTGCCAATTGAGTGTGGTTTATGTAAGCTGCGGGGAGTTCCTTTGAACCTCTCATTCCAAAAGCCTCCGAAATCCGGGGTCACCCCCGGCCCCCTCTCTGCCGGTAAAGATGGAGGAAGAGGAGGCCGCATGTCGCAGACGCCCAAATTCATGCCACATTGTGCAAAACAGCTCCGTCGTACCGAGGGGGGAAGAGAGAGAAAAAAACTAGACATATCTCAAAATGAGTTTAAAGGCTATGAGGCAGGTGTTTCTCCTTCCTTTATTGGTAATAAATGAGTTTGTAAATTGGATTTTATTAGATCAAACTTTCAAACTCTGTTTACATTAGGCCAAGTTAAAGCCATTAGGCGGGCAGGACTTTCGCTATTTAAAGTGGCATCTTTATATAGGGCTCAGATCAGGTTTCCTTTATTTCTTAACTGGAGGATTTGATAAGCCCTTAAACATTACTAGCTTACCCAAATGAAAGTTAGGTACATGATACCTGTGTGTCTCTAGGTACACGTGGATATATTTAATAAACCATGTTTGTCTATCGCCGAATGAGTTACCAATTATTTGTCTGGAACAATAAAAGTAAACATGATTTAACTAGGGAAACGAACCCTCAGAAGATGCAACAGACATGACGCCAGATAACATCAAGAAATAACCTGGTAGGAAAACCATTGAATTAAGTATAACAAATAATAACGATATAACAACAAAATGGTTCCAATAACTTTTTGCCTGCAGAATGTCTGCAGTGGAGGTGAATTATTTTGTCCTCCATCCCTTCCTTAGCCTATGTTCGTGCCAGCAGAGAGAGTGTGTTGGCGGGCTCCCATTCCCATGCAATAGGGCCGGGATGCCCAACTCCTCCAGCCTAAGTGAATAGGATTGTTTTCGATGTCAGAGGCATGAAAGCAGGGCTCATTCTGCAGTAATCAAAGCCCCCAAAAAGGTCTCTCTATAAATCCCAACACTTCTCCCCCACCCCAACTCCAACCCCTCTCTACACTGCCATAAATCTAATGCGCTTTCATGATCTGTGCAAGCCGAGTACATAAAACGTGTTCGCGGATTTGCATACAAACATACTTATTCTAAATCCCCCTCAGAAGTTGTAAATGATTGTCTTTTCCTGAAATACATCTCAACAAATTGTATTTGGGCATGTTTATGAATCCTATTACGGCATGGGTTTTATCATATTTTGTGGACAGCGATGGCTTCCCAATCGTAGCTGTTAAGAAGCACAGGGCCCAGGGCGATAGATTTTGTCATTTGTTTCAAGATGGGCTTCGGATTTCTCCACGGCGCTCGACGACAGGTCCACACTGGCAAGATGGATCCTCATAAGTCTCCCCGAGAAGTAATTCTATAACCACTGTCATGGGCAAAGAGGGCTGCACTGAGGCTCATTTTAGAGTTGTTTCATTCTGCGCATTTGCATGCATTAATTGAAACGGTGCTTGTTAAGTTTCCACAAAATACCTATATCGGAAGTAATAACAGAAGGAATTACGCTTTGTTTTTTAGTCTTTGAAATTCTGTATTTGTATAACCCAGCCTATTGAGTGACAGTAGAATGTTGCATAATAATGGCTCAAATACTATTTATCTTCCAAGGCTATCATTTGTCAGGAGCTGCTTTACAGTGAGGTGAAAGTACTCATGGGTACAAGGAAGTAAAAAGTGGTCCTCCTGACTGAGTTACCGACCCCTCACCTGGCGCCGGGCCAGCTGTGGCCCCACGTGCCCCCATCCTCCATTAATTGGAGGGACAAGCTGGTGAGTGCGGGGGGTCATAAACATTTCAAGAGTTATAAAACTTTCATTAAGTTCTCACGATATCGCGCCAGAGGATGACCTTCCCTGATCTCTGCTCTTTTTTTGTTGTGTTCTGGTAGAGGGGCTGAAGAGGGGAGCGGGCTTAGACCCACAGCCCAGGATTCAGGGAACAAGCGTCTGCTTTGTGGCAAGGAGGCTTTTTCAGAACGGTCTAGGCCTCTTGACTCCTCCTAAAGCCAGAGATCAGAGCTTAGAGAGTGGCAAAACAAAGGAACCACTTGAATGAGATTGTAAAACAGAGCAATGACGAGGGAGGAGGGAAAAGGGGGCGGGGGGAGTGGGGTGGGGTGGGGTGGGGATGCACTGAAAACAGCCAGGCTAGACTCTAGTCCATTTCAAAAGGTCTTTTCAGGATTCGTTCTAAGCCTCCTCGATATGAGCAAAAAGAAAATAAATCAAAGGGCTGCCATTGCTCCAATAGATGGAGGACATGAGGAAAGATGTGAAGTGGGTTGGGTCTGCTATTGTCCACACACAAAGGCCATAGAGGCACATTCCCCAAATGTGTTCCACATAGTTCACATTCCTTGAAGGTTCCGCTATTTATTGTCAAATTAAAAAGTTTGAAGTCTCCGTTATTTAAAATGATTGGCATTACCATTGTAATTATTAGAAATGACTTGGTTTTGATAGGCTGCTTTTTAAATAACCACTCTAATTATTGTGCATGATTGAAAGCAAATAAATGAATGGAAAAATACATCAATGAAACATTTAAAATACCCCAAAAATTATACTCTTTGAATGGTCTGTGATGATTTAATCTCAAGATGAAATGGACAGCGAGAGGAGGAAAATAGGCCTGCTCTCCTCTACTTGACCGATATAGTGATCTTGACTAAATAAACGACCCAATTATCATATTCGTTAGGCATGACTGCTTGGTATTTACTATAGCCCTCTATAAATAAAATTGGCGAACAGCACAAAGAGGAACAACATTCTCATTCATGTCCTAGCCTTTGGAGTCCTTTTGTATTGCCAGTGTTTATAATGTTACAGCAGTCACGTATCCCCTTTCCCGAAGATCTCGGTGGAATTGCCCGTGTTGGACCCCACCCAAATCACCATTAAAAGAGGGAGGAATAAAAACAACTTTTGGCTGATAACCATCAGGGTCCTAACCCCATTATCAAGCCCCTCTCCCTTAGCCAGTGTGCCAGGAGTCACACCCTGGTCACCAGTAGCCCTGAGCTGTTGACCTGATGGAACCACCGGCATTCTAATTCAGATGAATTACTCCCCTTAACGCTAGGAAGTGTCCAGCTTGACCTCTCCCTGCCCTGGCTGCCCCAAGACCACTCCTATTAAACGTGGAGGAGCCCTGTGCCTAACCCTGTATCCTAACAGCCCTTTCAGCCAGAGACATCCTTTAGAATAATGGACGAAGAATAGAGCCGGGCTTAATGGTGTTGTTTTAATGACACCACCTTTTGTGTTTTTCATTGAGACGGAGGCAGAGAGAGAACCGCGAATCACAGCACCACAGTATAGTGAAACCATGGCAAATGTACCCCATTTTAATGTTATAGGACACAGTTCAGTTCCTTCCGTGGCCCGGGCGTCTATAATGTGTGTCTGCTGTCAGTGCCATACACAGCTGTTTCTTTTATGTTCTATAATTTGCTTCAAGGAGAAAATAAAGCGTGTGTTTTTAGGACCAAGGACTTGAGACCAAATGAGACCCAAATACCAAAAGGACCTTCATAGGTGCACTGTAGTTAACCATTCTAATTAACAAGAACACAAGTAATCAGCGAGGCAAGTATGTCATTAAATGGCATCCCCGATGATTAATTTGCCACTCGTAATGTTGAAATGAACCTCTCTCCGTGTCCTTAATGACCCTGGTTAATCTTTTAAAGAAACAGAGGCGAAGAGTGCAAGGGTATCAGCCTCTGACATCTATAGCACCCGTCACACTTACATAGTCTCAAACAAAACATGTCCCGGGTAGAAGCATCCGTAGTAGTGAATTGGTATTTGGAGGGCCACCAAGAGCAGTTGAATGCACATTTTTGTTAATACACTTTTCAGTGTTTGAGTACCCTTTCGATGTTAAGGAGAGTGGTTAAGTACACTTCAGTCTGCAGAGGATCTGTCCACGTCACACTGGAATAAATCCCTTTTAAGAGTCACGGTTACAAAAGAAGTAGCACATGGCTACTTAGAATCTGACACCGTGTACTTTAAAGTGAGGGTAGAATAGGATATTAGTTGGGGAGAAATGAGCCCTATTATATGGCCTGTTGCATAATTTAATTCCCCTGTTAATTTATTATTCAGTGGAATACATATTTGTCTTGGTAATTTTATATCTGAAACCGCGATAATGCGGAATTAACCATTTGAATTAATCATGTGAAATAAGTCTGATATAGCCCTGGCGTCCAGCTGCATTGGTCTGGTTAACACCAGAAGTGTTGAGCATATGCTTGTTGAAGGAGGGCGGAGGGAGGTTGGGTGGGCAAGTCTCTGTGGAGTTGCCCCAACAATGAAACACAATATCCCCTCCTTCAGACGCGTGCAATGACTTAAACACTCCATTGTATGAAATATGAATGAGGTGCCATTGTCCAGCCCCGGTGTGCGTGGGGAGACAGTGTTGTCGATTAGCCACATGATTAAGCAGATGACACGGTGAGGTCTGCTGAAGGTAAATAAATGCGGCCTTCTGTCCTCCCCAGCGGCCCCACAACTAGCTTAGCCCTGTTAGAGCCAATTGAGTGAAAAAGTGATAATGTATACCCGTGAAAACAGCTGAGTGAAGGGGGGCAGTGGGATAGGCATTGGGTGGGAGGCGAGAGGGGGAGTTTGATTAAAAAGGATGAATAATGTAGTCATGGTCCATGTCAGGTGTTTATTGTCACATTGTTGGATTTGCATGTGAAAAAGAGGCGCTAGCCTGTCCCTCGCTAGGCTCTCTCTCTCTCTGGGATGTGATTGGCTGTCGGGGCGGCTGTGCAGCACTGTCGCAAGCCCCCTGTGAGGAGTGCATGAACTCAGCCTATGGTTCCTCAGAATGGGCCCAATGTGTCAAATGGTTATTATTGGCAGACACACCAAAGAAAACAAATAGAGGCAGAATGGATCCTAATGAAAGGAATAGGTCAATTTTAATAAATATAATCATTCATCATTGTTATCAATTTCTACAGCGCAAAGGACTCAAAGACAATCATTTAACCCTCCCATCTCAATAGATACATACTGAAATACAGTACATCAGTCAAGAACTATTATCCTACAAAATAATTGTTATGCTCAAACCAGATGAGACAATATTGATGTAAACATCATCATATCAGTTATTTCCAACAACAATATGTACACCTTGCTTTAGAACACTGTAGTTCAGCTTTCACTATTCAACCCCATTTACTTGCTGTGTACAGTCTCAGTCATACATAACTCACCAACAGTAATCTGTTTTCCATGTTAATACTTGCATAGCTCTTAGAATGCACGTCCAATATTTATTCATGCTAAGTGGTATTCTAGTGTGGCTCCCTAACACTAGACTCCCTAAGTGGAGGTGCACTTTCATTGAGGGTTATTTAGTAGTGACTGTAACTATTCTAATTCTTGCTTTAACAACGACAAGCTGTTAACCTTAGTGTTCTCATCTTGTCTCTGTCTCGCCCTCCTCTATTCCGTGGCGGGACATTCAGGTAACTAATCTGCCTTTAAATATGTCTCAGAGGGAACGCCGGCGCTAATTAGTATCGGAATTTACTGCCTTCCATTTTATTGACTTGTCCTACTTCTCCGATAATTAACTAATGAGTAAAGTAATGAGCTATGTCATTCAGTCATGCTGTTCAATTAAAGTACAGAATCAGTTGTTGAAAATAGTTTTGGATACCATTGCAAGCCCGAATCTAAGTGCATGCAGTCGGTTGATAGCATTGAGGTATTGGCGCATGCTAATGTCCAATGAAAGAGAACTCCTGACAACTTTTGGTACTCACAGATAAGAAGGCAGAGGCCTAGGAGGCTGTTTGCTACCAAATCATTGTAATTGGATATGAAGTTATGCTATTGTTGCTACTGAATTTACCCCCCTATATGCTTATCATATGGAAGTTTAGATATAGCAAATGCAACTGAGGTATTCCACATTAGCATAACTGTCATAAAGGGCAATGAATAAATTAATATACTCTGGGGTGCTAAACTACATTTTCTAGGTAGTCTTTGACCTCACACATGCCACATCACAGAGCCCAATGGGTCTAAGATAATGTATCTTAGTAAACAATGTGTCATTGAAGGAATTGGGCGCTTTAACGAAAACACAGGCTTCATTATAGAAAATTAATTAGAGAATCACACTCCCAAGTGTTTTGGCAGATAATGAACTCACTATCTCATCAGACCAATTTACTCTGGCAGGGATGATAATTATGTTTACATCAAAATCAATGCACTTGTTGATGGAATGTATTTTTGTTTATCATGTTGTTGTTTTTTAAAGGAAATATGATAACTTTATTTATAACCCTTTTGTACACGAACATAATTGTCCATTTTGATTTCTGAGGCTTGTGTTCGGGACAAGTATAAGTTCCTGTGCTGTGGCCCTATAAATTGAAATTATTATTTAGGTATCTTCAGTATTTCTGCATTTATTTGTCAGTCAATTCTATTCCACATCAACATACTGAATGACATTAAGCATGCTACCGTAATGTGAAAACTGAACCGGTCTAAAAATGAAGCAGGCGTCAGCCTAGTGACATTATTTGTTGCCTTCTAATGCGAGTGTGGGTTATGACAGCACTAGTCGATGTATCGAGAGAAATTTTAAAAAAGGTTGCTGGATCTTGTCCCAGTTACCTGGTAGCTCAGCAAACTGACACATTTTTTGTCTAGCTCCTGTTGTTTTGCAGTTCTCTTCAATTAAGAAAGAATGTCCACAAGAAGGTACTTGCATATGTGGCTTACATAAGAGTGAGTGTGTGTGCATGTGTGTGAGAGAGAGAGACAGAGAGAGAGAGAGGGAGCGAGACTGGACAAAAGATAAATAGAGAAAGAGGACGAGAGAGAGAGAGATGGGGGAAATGGAGAGAGGGAATGAGAGTGAAGGGGGGCAAAAGAGAGAGAGGGGGAAAAGAGGGAGAAATAAAGAAATAGAAAAATAAAGATAGATTGGCATTTCACGCTTTCTATCTCTTTCTCCCTCTCTCCCAGATATTCTTCAGCTGCTGAACTCCACTGACCATAAAACCTCGCTCGGATAATTGAAGCATTAAACACGCCTATATTTTTTACTTAATTAATAATTAATTTAATGAGAGGGCGAGGTAGTAAAAATCACTAATTAAAACGCTCTGCATCACAGGAAATGGCATCGGGATTTATTAAAACAAAAAAAAGGAGCAGAGACAAAATGCAATGAATCCCACAACAGCGTTTTGGCTGTATCAATATTCTATTAATACTCACAGCATGCCAGAGGTCTTGGCTGGTACGCCAGTCAGCCCTGAGTGGATGTGACAGGCTTGCAGAAAGACGCAAAAGCCAAGGACATAAAATTCATCCTGACAGCAACCTTGGAGATCATCCCGGGCCAAAGTCGGCTGCGGTGCTAAATCAAAGAAATAAACTCAAAAGAACAGAATGGAGTCGACTCTTGTCATTATTATGACAAGCTGCTGTATTTGCAGTGCTGTATGTGGCTGGGCCAGTACAGTGTGGCTGCCTGGCTGGGCCCTCAGAAAGATCAACTGGGGCACTAGTGTAGACTCAGACTTACTGTATACAGTCAATGGGACCTGAACAATGCATCTGTTAACAATGCAACACTTAACACTTTTTTAACGCCCCTAACACTCTATTTTTAATACTAACAGTGATGCTGTGATAGATGTGTGATGACAGCGTTACATATAATTCCACATGTATGACAGTGTGTTGTGTGGATTGAGATTTGAACAGTGACCTGATGCCAAGACATTTGTGTTACTGATTACAACCGCGACCCAAGAATTAAAACAAGGGCTTATGGCACTATCCATTTAGCCTGAAGCTAGATTTCTGCAGGCTTTCAATTTCTCAAAGGAAAGGTTGGCAACACCTTATCACTGTTGTTTCAATTGGAATAGTATATATTACTGACAGAGAACAGGGCTGAGATATTGTGAAACATTTGGCTGTTCAACATGTAACCAATCAGCAATCAGAAATGTTGCAGCTCAATTTTAAACACATTCAGTGTCATTTTTATGATATTTGTCATGACAAGACGTCCAGTTTCATTTAATTTGATATGACGGTGGGACTGATCCCTCTGTGTCCTGTCAACTCCCTCTTACGCCTCTCTCAGGGATTTCTGACATAGCCTGGTAAACAGTAGGCTTCTATGTATAGCATATGACCTTGCTGTCTTGACCAATGACCTCTGTACTGTTCCAGCTCATGCTGTCAATGGTGACTGGTGACACATTCACACCTCCGAGAGACAGCACCAATATCCACACGCTTACGTTATCCCCATCCCTACGCCTCTATGTGTGTGTGTCCACTCTGAGCACGTGTGAGCAGGTGACAGCATTTGTGGACTTGTGAGGGTGTGTTTACCTGGGAGTCTGTTCATCGTGGTCTGTCAAGTGTCAATCAGAGGGAATAGGATTGTATTGGGGGAAGAGGGGGATGAGGTTTGGTTGGGGGTGGGGGTGGAGGTGGAGGTGGGGGGTGTTGGTAATACCCCACTCTCCTCACAGAGCACAGCCAGGTCACAGCTGGTGCCCGCCGACACTTCCTGTTCCTGACTGGTCTCGCCCACCCACCAATCGAGACTCAGCAAAACCTTCCCGAGCACCAACGAGGCAGTCAGCACAAAGAAAAGAGGGAATCAGCATGTCCATTCGCAGGGCAACACCTCCAAAGACAACTGTCCAATGGGAGCAGATTGGTTCTCTCTCTCTTTTCTCTGCTTTGTGTTGTCAGAGGATGGAAGATGAGTTAGAAGAGCTGGAGTTGCATTTTGGGGCTAGCTTGCCTCCAGGGGACCAGCCCTGACTCCATAAGGGAGGTGACATGACAGGCTTGATGCCTAAATATCTGGGGGCCTGAAATAACCAGGTAATGAATGTAGTGTCGTGTACTGTAAGCATCATCACTCTGCCTTGGTTAGTTTGTTTGTAGTTTTGTTGTTTCAATATTCCTCGATGGTTCGCTGTTATCGCTGATCCATCCGCCGCTAATCAACTCAAATAGCATTACAATTACCACACGAGTCAAACATCCATCTCACTGGCTATCTATCACTGTTTTAGTCGGCAATATTCCCCAATTAAAGCGTTATTGTACCCTACTTCATCAACAGGGTTAAAGTAATCAAGATTAATCTCAGCTAGGCTGACACACGCTGTTTGCTAAGGAACACACAGTACAATTGCTTAGGGCAAGCATCATTAGGAAACGCAATAAAATTAGGCAAACTGATTATATTTCCAAACTCGGTGGCAAAATAAAACACAATTTGGTGGCCGCCAATTAACGGAGTTGTACTCGTTGAATGTCGGCCATTATTTTGTATTGTTGTAATGCTCGGGCACACGTGTGTATGGGGGTGTCAGGGTGAGTGGTGAGGTGGGGGGTGGGGGGCAGCCTGTAGCAACCATATAAGGTTCCCAGACAGCTATTGACACGAAGTTAGACCTAGCCAAGGGGTACTCCAGCCATTTTGTGCTCGGTTGTCAATTGGAATCTAATAGGGGTTAAGTGTTTTGAATTCTGTCTTCTGAAGGGGGGAATAAAAATGCTTCCGGAAGGCAATTTTCATTTAATTACAGTTCAGATGGGATATAGTATGTGTTTTATACTGTGTGTGTATGTGTGCGTGCCTGCCTGCCTGTCTTTGTGTGTGTTTGTATGTGCATGTGTGTGGTGTGTGAATGTGTCTGCCTGCCTCCTGTAGCTAGGTTTTCCAGGGCAATCTATTTATGTCATTCATGACCAGTCTGCGGTGAACAATAGTCTGAAACACACACTGTGATTTGCCGGTTAGCACTGAAACCGTTTTAAATGCTTATTAATCTTGCCTTGAGCACTTTTCTTCCCCAAAATGGAAAATGAATGAAAAATACATGGAAATATGAAAATACCTTTTCTTATCACTCTGTGGAGGTAATACAGTATTATGTGTTCTCTCCCTGAAATAGCTATGACATTCTATGAATATATTTGGAATTATTCCTTCATGTAGAATTGACTTACAGTATACTGTATGCATTCCTGATGCCTGTCCCCAGACTGTGTGTTTGTAAACCCATATCAATACACGTTCTGAATCGCTTTCAATTTGAGGCAAGAGGGCACTTGTATCTGTTTTGATTGTGTCGTCTGAAAATACTGCATTATTTTCATCAGATGCAGGTAAGCTTCCTCACAGAGAGTGACATATTACACTGTGTCTCACACATTAGATAGAGGCTAAGATGCAATGACAGACAGACATGATAGCAAGGTAGACTAGAGGTATGTCATTGGACATCGGTCTCCCTTAGGTATGTGTGTGTGCGTGTTTGTGTGTGTGTTCTCAATCCCCCAGCTCACCATTGTGGCTTTCAATGGCATTTGGATACTAAGACAGACAGAGAGAGAGCGAGAAGGAACTTTTGGTTGAAGTGGCCCTTTGCAGTCATTGTCCCCAAGAGAACAGAAGTCACCACTGATCTCCTCAGTAAGGCCTGACCCCCAGATCCCCAAGAGAACAGAAGTCACCACTGATCTCCTCAGTAAGGCCTGACCCCCAGATCCCCAAGAGAACAGAAGTCACCACTGATCTCCTCAGTAAGGCCTGACCCCCAGATCCCCAAGAGAACAGAAGTCACCACTGATCTTCTCAGTAAGGCCTGACCCCCAGATCCCCAAGAGAACAGAAGTCACCACTGATCTCCTCAGTAAGGCCTGACCCCCAGATCCCCAAGAGAACAGAAGTCACCACTGATCTCCTCAGTAAGGCCTGACCCCCAGATCCCCAAGAGAACAGAAGTCACCACTGATCTCCTCAGTAAGGCCTGACCCCAGATCAGATCAGTCTCTCGTGTAGGACTTTATACCCCTTCATATGACAGGAGGGACCATTCATAGAGCAGAATTACTGTATATATTTTTCGATGTCCAGTAATACTGGCTTCATACTTAAACAAAACAGGTAGTCATTTTATAAAGCCAAGTTTGAATGTCACTGACATACATAGCCGTGGGAAGTAGGGGTGTTGCAGCACCCATGGATAAGTAGATTTTTTTTAAACATAATAAGAAAAAATAAGAAAATAAAATAAAAACTTCCCGCGGCCATGCTGACATATAACAACTGAAATATGTTTTTATAATAATTATGCATTATATTATAATCAATATTAAGATGATATGCAGGCCTCTAGGCTGACAGATGGGTGACACACTACTGGATCAATTCAAATGACACACACATGCTGCTTTAGGATATTCACAGTTGTGAAAACATAATCAACGGGCTCATAAAATGTATAAACCCTTTTGATGCACGATGACCTTTTGAATTCTGATTAACCTTGTCCTAATGGCCGTGCTGACCTGTGGCATGGCTTCATGAATTATAAATGTGATTGATTATCATAGTCCATTCATTTATGAACACCATCCCCACATTTAATCGTTTTTCCCTTTTCTCTCCCAAGCGAAGAGATTCTGTAGACATTTTACATCTAAAGCGTTTTGGCTGGGTTATCAAACACAATTTGTCCTCTTTTTTTCTTCTCCCCCTCATCCCTCCTTTAATCGTTTTTGCGTATTCTTAGACCTCCAGTGTTGGGGGGCGGGTGGAAGCAAGAGTACAGAAAAATAGTTAACAAACTCCGCAATGATTGATGGCCTAATTTCAAGCCCTGAATAAAGCAGTTTTCTAAGTCTGTTGATTCTCCATTTATTAGCTAATAGAAACATTTATCAAAAAAGTCGCATTTTTTTGCTTAAGCAATAATTGCATTTTTAAACCCTCATTAGGGCTCCCATGCATACATAATCCAATTGAATAAATACAGTGTAGGAATGAAGAATTAATACTCTGTCCTTCCTTCCCCTGCTAAAGTGCAAGTTGTAAAAGCTTCTTGCATATAGGGTCTCGCTTCACTTCCTACATAGGAGACGAAGAGTTTAGGGCTGAGTAGAAAAGACCCGTGGAATAGCTTCTGAATTCCTGCAGACCAAAATAGGCTAACATCTTTGAAGGTCTGAGAGATGAAAGACCACCAAATGATTACATTTGTGCATTCTGTCCGAGATTAAATCACACATATTCCCACGTATGATCTTCTTTCTCATTATAAGAGAACCATGAGAGAACCTTTCTGCCTGGTCTTCTTTGTTGTGAGCTCTACAGTACAGCAGCAGAGAGAGAAACGTGAATAAAAGCATGGTCTTTTGTTGCCTGCCTGTTCAAGGGGGATGATAATGGTTGTACGGTTGTTCGTTGGCTAGCCTTTTGCCTATGTAGCTATATCAAACAGGAGTCATGTCTTGTTACCTGGCAACCATCCCACTAGCCCCGGTCTCGGTGTTCCAGCAGAAAGCCAGTTTTAATCACCTAGCAAATTTCCAGTGCAAGAAACAGACAGGGGCTCAGCTTAATCTTGTTAGCACGATGAGGCCGTTTTCAGATAGCACCGCAAATCAAATCATCCCAAAGGCTTTTGAGCTGGGGGTTTTCAGCGGTGGCGGTGGTGTTGTGTGTCGGGGGGGATGTTGCCGTTTGTAATATGAGGTGGAGAAAGAAAAAGAACGGGGAAATGCCTGGAATTGTAATGACCATATTTAACTGTTTATCGCTTGCTTTCTTTTTTCTTTCTTTTTACTCCTCCTCTCCAACTTCCCTCTCGAACCCACCCCTCAGACAACGCTCTAACCACCGCTGCCCCCCCTTTTTTTGGTCATGAGCTCACTTCAATTTAAAGCCTCCTTTTCCCTATAGATTTGCCTTGGTTTAGCCCTGAGCTATGTGTAACACCCAGAAGACTCCCCACTCTGGGCCCACGAGAACCAGGAAAAGGAGAACAAAGGGAAAACCTGCAAAGTATGAAACTTAAAAAATGTACTTTGATAGCCTCAGCTACCTATTGGAGCGCTGATCCAGAACCCGTGGAGACGCGCGGTATCAAGGAGCCGAGGAGAGCCGAATAAGAAGTGGGCCACGGAACCCAAACGCTCTAACTCGCATCCACACTCTCTATCTAATCTGATGGTTAATTCACCTCACCCAGTCAGCCTGTTTACACCTTCTCAGATCTGTCTTTAAAGGAAGTACAGTGTATGAGACAAATGAGAACCAGACAATATGGTTCGCAATCCAAGACACAACATAAGATTACACAAGATATCCTCCCATGTGCACTAACTAGAACTGTGATTTATGTAAAGGTTTGAGTTACGCATGCTTATCTCAAGTTCTAGGATTGTTCTAGGATTTGGCTGGATCATGATGCTATTGTGTCCAATAGTATCCTACCCCACCCTGTAATGGTGAGATGAGGGGATGAGTGCTTCGACTAAAGATTAGGTTCCCTACTTAGGTTCCTTACTTAATGCTGTATTGTTCTCCAGCAGACTGGAAAGGGCCACTGTTCAGTTCAGTTCTGTTCCACCTTCACCTCAGAGGAGAAGAGACAATTCATCTCCTAATTGAGCCATATCAAAGTCTCTCTATATCTTGAAATGCTTCATTACAATTCCCACCAGAAGGATGACAACCGCTCTTAATACTAATGCTGTCTATGGCTGTGGTGTTTTCATGCCTATGTGATTATTTGATTAGCCCAGACCCCCGTGACCTTCCATGTCAGGAAGCCGTTGACTGGTGACAATAGTGGCAATAAGCTCGGAGCGGTCCACCCTCACACTAGTGATGGGGGACAATAACATAACACTCCTGTGTATGGATCTCGACCAATCCCCCCTTCTTCCATCCATCCTCCGGCCCTCCTCCCCCTATTATTAAATTTACCTCTTAATTTTCTCTTTCGGTTCAGTGTAATTAATGGATCAGTTGAAAGAGGCGAGGAGGCCCCAGCCACAACCATTGGCGGGCGTCAGTGTCCCCACTGTCCCCCCAGCCCGTGCTGTGTTGGGGCCCGCCGGGGTCTCCTCGTACCCGGGCGCTGGGCCGTCACTCAGAGCTCCGACCATGGGAGGGGGGCCTGTCCGTCAGGGTGGGGGTGTGGGAGGGGTGTGGAGAGACGGTGGAGGACACTAGCTGCCAGTTTCCCCCCAGTGGCTGTAATTGTGCTCATTTCTCCCCATTTACATTTCATCAGTGGGGCTAGCTAGCCCCGGTTAGCGGCTAGTGCAGGCGGCGGCTCATTAGCACTGAGGACAGACGGCTGGGCAGGGGACCACACAACACCACCGGGGCCCTCTGAAGGAGAGCAGAGAGAGATAGAGAAAGAGAAAAGCAGAGGGAGAGAGGCCTGGAGAGAAAGAAACCCTGCCTCAGATCAGATTAAACAGAGATGGGATTTAAATCGATATCTAATAAAGTCAGCCGCCGGGTCTCTGGGCAGGCAGGCGTGAGGCTTCCCGTATGAGAGAGAGATAGAGAGAGAGAAAGGGAGGTAGTCTGGTCTGACCCAGACACATGACTAGAACTCTTTCCCTTTAGTCCAGTCAGTCCTCACAAAACAGGTTAGATCCCCACAACGTTCACACTTACAAAGAACAAGAGGCAAGTGCTGAGACAGTGACTAAACACATTAGCTAGATTCCAGAGTCCAACAATGAAAATGATGTGTAGAGACTCCCAAGAAGGGTTGTGTTTCTCACATCCTTTCTGATAGGTCTAGCTAACAGTCACAACATATTGGAAGTCATCTGTATGTTGCTCAATATGACTGCAGGTAAACCAGTTTAATACTGTAGCTCATTGTACATTATTTTTGTCTTTGTTTTGTTCTCAGTGATGGTGAAGGGTAGGTTGAATAAATGAATCAAATGAATATAGGGTTAACTTTGATACAGATTGTCATGTATTAGCTGACTTGTACTACCTGTATACCCATGTATTTACAGGATGAGCCAGATTATTCTGATGACTGACATCAGATGTGTTTTTACCAGCAGCAACAGTTCCTGTCCTTATTGTGGCTAGTGATGCTAACGGTATTAGTGCAGAGCAGAGACGGACAGACAGGCTTTCTGTCCAGGCTCACCCAGCAGCCTCTGACAGCCACAGCATCTCAGAGCTCTACCTCACACTGGTAAGAGAGAGAGAGAGAGAGAGAGCGAGAGAGAGATAGATAGGCCATATCCACACTATATGAATTCAAATGAGATTAAATACAGTGTGCCTGCCCTCTCCTGGCCATCACCACCACAAAGACACTGTCACTCCCCTACGAGGAGAGGAGGAGAGTGGGAAAGGGGAGGAGAGGTGAGGACCAACTCCCTGCAAGGCAGAGGCATACACCCACCCCAGGCTTATAGTCGAAGCAGGCTTTGACTACAAAATGAACTTACTCCTTCACAAAGGATATGTTGTTGTTATTGTTTATTATTATTAGTAGCAGTATTATTTATATCATTTTTATTATAATTATGAGTGAATAAGCGATCAATGAATAGTGTTCGCTATAAATTTGCCCTGTTGCTCTGATAGCACATTTTTATTCTGGATGTACCTCATTTAATTTGAGCCATTTATTCAATATCATGTGTAATAACTGCACATTTCTCGGAACAACATAAACTGCACAGTATATTTAACATGTAATTAAACAGCGCTGCCACATACGGCTATTTTCATCATTAATAAACCAACGGCTTGATTATTGGAAGGAACCTAACAAAATGGAAATTATTCGCAGTTCGAAACAACACACTGTTCTTTGACTGACAGCATTGTTCCATAATCTCATTAGCAACAGAAAATTGACTGCAAATGATGAGCGCCACATTCCTAATATTACTAATTGACTTTAGCGATGCGGTGGAGAGTGTTTTCTCTGGGCCCTGCCGTGTGTTTGTTAGACCGTAATTGGCATGGCTCCTGACAAAAGGACAGTGGATGAATGACACACATGCTGTAGGGCTGTGGAGAGGCCCTCCCAAGGGCCTTAGGGCCACAACGCTACCTCTGCCTCTGGGTGCTGGGAGCAGGTGCATGCCCAAGAGGCTGGAGGGATGGCCAGTTAGTAGAATGAAAGTCAGGGGGGAACTCGGTGAGAGTTAGTGAGAGGTAGACTGGGCAGTGTTCTCTGTATCAATATCATGCTATGTACTGTATGCCGAGACAGTCCTGTCTGGATGTCTGTAATGGCTTAGATTGTCTGTGGCAATCTCATCCGGTTACATGTTTGATAGCTGCCAGGCCCCTGCCAGGGCATACCACCAGGTCTGTTTATGTTTACATGTGTTTGTTTGTGTGTGTGTGTGTGTGTGTGTGTGTGTGTGTGTGTGTGTGTGTGTGTGTGTGTGTGTGTGTGTGTGTGTGTGTGTGTGTGTGTGTGTGTGTGTGTGTGTGTGCCTGTCTATTTGCCTGTGTGTTTGTGTGTCTGTGTGTGTGTGTGTTTGCCTGTCTATTTGCAAGTGTGTCTATGTGTGTGTTTGCCTGTCTATTTGCCGGTGGGTGTGCGTGTGTACTCGTTCTCTCGCGCATGTGTGTGCCTGTGTTTCTGTGTGTGTGTGGTACGTTCCCTTGGGCTTTGTGGGTAAGCCGGGCTCTCTACTCCTCATCAGTGTGTATGTGTGTCTGGGGGCATGGCTCTGGGGTGGGCTTCCACCATGGGGACCCAGAGACCAGGGGGACAATCACTGCTGGCTCATAGCTCCAGGAAAGAGACACGGCAAGAGAAAAAAGAGCATTAATTTATATTTACTCTCTTCCCCCTCCCTTTCTCAAATGCATAAAGGGGGGGGGGGGACTTCTGTAACGAGTTTCACAAGCTATCGGCTTTCACAAGATAGCAAGCGAGGGGGGCTTCTGTCAACACTTCCTCATCTGCCAGACCCAGGTCACATGACCCGGTCTGTCACACGGCTCCGCAGAGACTGGCTTCTTCCTGTCAGGAGATCCCAGAGTGCTGGGAGGATAAGGCTCACCTTCCAGGACCATTGTTTTCCCCTCTATTCTACCCCTCTAGTTAATCACCTCTAAATACCCATACTACAACATATTGGGATGGCCAGTGGGTTAGATCAAGTTTGCCAAGTTGTGGGTATAGCTAGGCAAGCATGCTTCATATATGCATAAAACCAACCTTTCTGAATCACCAACACTATGTCGATTTTCATGGTGGCGCCTTGAACAAAAGTGCTCCCCCAAAGTCAAAATTCAATTAAACATATACGATTGTTAGACACTTGTGTGCTCAGGCAATTCCCAGGCCACCTCCCAGGCTAGGCTGATGATCTCTTATGATCTCTATACCATTGTATTTCCAGAAAGCGTATTGAATAGGAGGTAAATGAACCTATAGCTGTATTATTCCTGAACAGTCAAGTGAATTTGGTCACATGACTGAAATGTCTCTAGATAGTTGCATACACAGAATCAGAGGACTATCCTAGTCATCTTTTATCATAGGCTTCAGTATCTCATGAAAAACATCATCAGCATTCGGTTGCAGAAGACATAAATGTGGGATGAAGACATCGGCTTTTCATAACATTCAGGAGACTGACTGGCCAACCAAGATCCAGATCTAGGACAAATAGATTGTACAGTACGGTAGATCCTCTTGTCCAAAATCTCCTTTTAACCTCAATTTGGCTCTAGTGCGGCTTTAGTTCATACGTTTCTGCATTGCACTCCTTATTGCAAAATAAATAGTCTTCAAGTTGTTGTTATAACTCTATGGTGGACAAGACGTTATTGTTGATGCTAATGATCTCCCTGTGCAAACAATGTAATATGGGAGGTTAATCGGGTTACCATGATTTTCTATTAGTTGTGTTTACAAAGGCTGAGAGGGCTTCGGGGGGAGTTTCATCTTAATAAACAAAGGATCAGTCAAAAAATCTGGAGCATTTGTTGTACAAACCTATGAGGGGACCGCTGAGTAACTATGATACTCCACAATAACTCACGTTAAGATGGTTAAAATGTTACTCAAAGGAATAAACCAGAGACAGGAAATATTTGGGCAAAAAAGTGAAATTGTTAAGTATCAGTAACTAGATAAGTTAAAGCACACCAGAGGTTGAATTTCTCTCAACCGATTGGATTGAAACTGAATATTCTACAATTGTAGTGTAGCGCTATACAATGTTCAACCAAGTACATCCTCCAACTTCTATTATTCCACAGTGTGAGTTCTCTCTCATGTTGTGACCTCATAATGATCGACCTTCTTCTAGGTGTCTCTCTGCCACGTCTTTTTGTGTCGCGCTCTGACTTTGAAAATGTCCCAAAAGTCACGCAATTGCCGAGTCATCCGACGCATGACAGGTTGAACCGCGCTCGTCAAGATATTTTGGGCCACACCCTGCTAGGACAATGGCTCCCAAATCTCAATGACATCACCCGGATGAGGTTACCTCTAGCTCATAAGAGAATCAAAGTTGACCTGACCTCTGAACTTTAGACGGAGATGACCGGTTCACACGTCAATGCAAAGCAGCATGGGTATTCACCTCACATTCTTAATTCTTATAGTGCTATTCTTATAGTGCAGATTTGAAAGAGTGCATATTTGGAATGATTATAAACGGTTATTACTGTCTAAGGAGTATCTATAGTATAAATTCCTAACTGTCAAATGAACTGATTAATGCAGCGGATGACTTATTAGAATGAAGTCTCATTCTTGAGCTCTGTATGATGTTTCCATACTTAAAGTCTTCATTTTCCCATAGCATATGTTTTGGTACTCACTATCATTACCACCATCCTTATTATCAAAAGCCCTCAAAATACACTCACTCAGTCAGTAGGGAAGCTTACTCTCTGTCTGCACTCTCTTTCTCACTTTCTCTCCCTCGCTTTCTCTTTTTCCCTCTTTCTCTCTCTCTCTTTCTCTCGCTCTATTTCTCTCTCTCTTTCTCTCTCAGTGATCGTCTCTTGTTTACGTTGGTGCCTGACAGTCCTGGCCTTGGCTTTCTGTGAACGTGTGAGCGTGAACAACACTTTCTAGTCATTACCGCCTCGCTTTCTCACCCCTGCCACTCTGCCATGGGCCTCGGAAAGAACAGGGGATGGAGAGAAAGAGGGAGAGAAGGAGGTGCAGTGAGATGGAAAGAGACTAAGGACAAAGGGTGCGTGTCATGTGTCATGACGGCAGCGGCTGTTTGACGGCTCGGTGCGGCGGCAGAGATAGAGAGCTCAAGACGATGAAGCGATGATCAAAAGGATTACAACCATAATGATGGAGGCCGGCTGCGACAGGACTGAGCTGTCTTCTCCCAGTTTGCTCTCATCAATGTCAAGTCTTCCCTGACAGACAGAGTGAGATGGAAGATGGAAGGATCCCCCCCCCAAATCGTACACCAACACTCCATTTAAACAAAAGGCGCTAATCCATTCTATGACGACGTCCTACGCAACCGTTTTCACTGTAGATTAGCCTCACTGTGCTGCCTGAGCGTTTGCGGTTGTTGTTGTTTGTTGGTGTTTGTTTCTCAGCTTCTCTTGTTTGGCCAGGTGATGTTTCCTGCTGGAGAGGCTGTCTGAATTGAATTCAGGCCTCATGCTCCTGCTACAGTGGTTTGTCTCAGTAGAGTCTACAGTTATCGAGCTGCCTTGTGGCCTTGCTGGTAACTATTCACCATCTCTCGCTTAGGAAACAGAGAAAACACACAAATTACAGGCTATCCATTGCAAACACAGAAGGCCATGTCAAAGTGTCATCCAAACTAGTAGCTGTGTGAATAATACTTCCACTGTGTTTGTTACTGTTAATATCTTTTATCTTCTACCACCACTGACATAACTAATCAGGCACCTTGGCTGCACTGATGGCACCAGATATCATGTTCGAACGGTGAGCACAATACTCGGATCCATTTCCTCGTGAGACCCGCTCTGGAAATCCCTGTCATATCTTCGGCTGCATCTCAGTCAGACAAAATTAAATTTAGGACACCCGGGTATTAAAATAGTAGCCACCATGGGTCCAGTTTAAACATATTTAAATATTTACTAAGTCGGGCGTGGGGATGACAGACAGCCCAGAAGGATTGTGCATACTGGGAGACTGTCAGATGAAAGGCCACAGACTGCATGCTGGCCAAACTATGTCAGGAGCTACAGAATAGGACAGTGGTTCCTAACCTGCAGTAACCCCAGGTTGATGTGTAGTAAAGATTCATCGTTAACTGAATAGAAACACACATTTTTGCAGCCTGAAAAACAGGTAAGCTAGTTTTATTGAAGAGCCCAACATCTCTTTATGCAAAAGGTAACTAATACTTTTTTCAGACTTGAGGAATGGATTAAGACTCCCTTTTATTAAAGCCACTTTTTCCTAATACACATAATGCACCAAACAGTAGAGTATGTTGTCTACTAGTCGCATTTTATCTTCCCTCACCTCCTCCAGACTTCTAACCTTACTGTGTTTACATGCTAGGCAGAGCCTTAACCTGGCTGTTATTTCCTTGCCTTGGTAATCCATCTTTGTGACTCTCAACTTCACATATAGACCTACCCCTGTAATGACTTACTGGTGTCAGGCCTCCGGTTTCAGCTGCTGAGCCATCCAAAAATTCAGTTTCAGCATTTTTACAGCCACCCCCAAAAAAGAAGATTAGGTAGTAATGTATGTTGTTAGGCAGCTCACCTCGTTGGGGGGATATGACAGGATTAATATAGCGTAGTGTCAAGGTCAGGCTGGATAATCTGCCCAGGGCTGGGGGGCAAATGGGGGAACAGGAGGAGACTAAGTCTACACATTTCCCAGGATCCAGATTCACATTTTTCCCCCGGTGAAACCTCTCTGATGATGAGTGGGTTTTTTCTGTAGCCAAGGCAATGCCCACCTACTTACTGCATTCTTCTTGGTATAGAGTGAATCTTTAGTGACTTAGAGCACAACATTATTCACCTACAGTACCAGTCAAAGTTTGCACACACCTATTCATTCCAAGGTTTTTCTGTATTTTTACTATTTTCTACATTGTAGAATATTAGTGAAGACATCAAACTATGAAATAACACATATGGAGTCATGTAGTAACCAAAAAATTGTTAAACAATTCCAAATATATTTTATATTTGAGATTATTCAAAGTAGCCACCCTTTGCCTTGATGACAGCATTGCACACTCTTGGCATTCTCTCAACCAGCTTCACCTGGAATGCTTTTCCCACCGTTTTGAAGGAGTTCCCACATATGCTGAGCACTTGTTGGCTGCTTTTCCTTCACACTGTGGTCCAACTCATCCCAAACCATCTCAATTGGGTTGAGGTCGGGTGATTGTGGAGCCAAGGTCATCTCATGCAGCACTCCATCACTCTCCTTGGTAAAATAGCCCATACACAGCCTGGAGGTGTGTTAGGTCATTGTCCTGTTGAAAAAACAAATGATAGTCCCACTAAGTGCAAACCCGTTTGGATGGCATATCGCTGTGGAATGCTGTGGTAGCCATGCTGGTTAAGTGTGTCTTGAATTCTAAATAAATCACTGACAGTGTCCCCAGCAAAGCACCCACCCATGATCACACCTCCTCCTCCATGCTTCATGGTGGGAACCACACATGTGAAGATCATACGTTCACCTACTCTGCATCTCACAAAGTGGTGAGGTGATTGGAACCAAAAACACGATGGTTGGAACCAAAAATCTCACATTTTGACTCATCAGACCAAAGGACAGATTTCCACCTGTCTAATGTCCATTGCTTGTGTTTCTTGTCCCAAGCAAGTCTCTTCTTTCTTTTGGTGTCCTTCAGTAGTGGTTTCTTTCGAGCAATTTCGACCATGAGGCCTGATTCACGCAGTCTCCTCTGAACAGTTGATGTTGAGATGTGTCTTTTACATGAACTCTGAGAAGCATTTATTTGGGCTGCAATTTCTGAGGCTGGTAACTCTAATGAACTTATCCTCTGCAGCAGGGGTAACTCTGGGTCTTCCTTTCCTGTGGCGATCCTCATGAGAGCCAGTTTCATTATAGCGCTTGATGGGTTTTGCGACGGCACTTGAAGAAACTTTCAAAGTTCTTGTAATTTTCCAGAGTGACTGACCATGTCTTAAAGTAATGATGGACTGCCGTCTCTTTGCTTATTTGAGCTGTTCTTGCCATAATATGGACTTGGTCTTTTACCAAATAGGGCTGTCTTCTGTATACCACCCCCACCTTGTCACAACACAACTGATTGGCTCAAAAGCATTAAGAAGGAAAGAAATTCCACAAATGAACAGGCACACCTGTTAATTGAAATGCATTCCAGGTGACTACCACATGAAGCTGGTTGAGAGAATGCCAAGAGTGTGCAAAGCTGTCATCAAGGCAAATGGTGGCTACACTTTTTTAGGTTACTGCATGTTTCCATATGTGTTATTTCATAGTTTTGATATCTTCACTATTATTCTACAATGTAGAAAATATTTTTTGTAATACAGAAAAACCCTGGAATGAGTAGATGTGTCCAAACTTTTGCCTGGTACTGTATATTCAACTACAACTTTCCACCTCCAATGCAAATAGTAATTTACTCAACAAGTGCATGAACAAGTGCAACACATTTAACCTATTCAGTTCTGGGCTGTTTTAGCCCAGTATTGGTTCAACTCATTTTCAAGAGAACACTTTCCTGTGGAAATGGACATTGTCAGTGAACCAGTGCACATAATGAAGTGCTTTGGCTATTAGCCATTCATGGCTTGACGTAGGATGTATAGTAAACCGCAGCCCCCTTTCACATTTTAACCACAACGATGGCGTTTCCATTTAACCCCATAATGTATGTTAATCCAGAGATGTCAATGGGTTCTCTTAACCTAACCCTATAGACCACAGCTGAAAGGCAAATGGATAAATGAGTTAAACTAGACGGACAAAGGATGGCTTGAAAGAGGCCTCTGATATTTTATTAAATAAGTAGAAGCCCCTAAAACAAAGGCACATTGTTGGCACTGTGTTGTATCTGCCCACTCGCTGGTCCGTCCAGAGTTAGTCCCCCCTCCTCTCTGTTTTGCCAGTTTGGGGTTCCTAGCCTCAAACGCTCCACCATACGGGTATAAAGGTAGAGTGAAGGAGAGGGAAAGTGATGAATATTTAGGGACCATTGAAATGAAAACCCCAGTGGCCCCTGGAGACCGGGGCTTAGAAGCCATTGCCTGGGGGATCTCCATCTGTTTGTACCTTTAGCTTTCTCTTTCAGAAAACAAACTTATGCCAGGTCTCAAAAAGACCTCTGCACATGCCAGGCTGTTGAAGTACATGCATAGCTCACACTCGCAAATAATAATAATATGTATGTGATAGTTATGCTAATGAGGAAGATGGTTTTTCATTCATAATTTTTTTTAGGGAGGCTTTGACAGAGAGTACTAGAAAAAGGACCCAACTTGTTGTTTTAAACCTGAACAAGGGGCTTATTTTGGATATTTTATTATCGTCATTTGAGGTTGATGTTTGCATACAGTACAGTATGTGTGTGCGTATACATGTGTGTAACACGTTTGTATGTGCGCCCGTGTATGTGTGGGTGCACCCGTCCCGTGCTCACGTGTACGCTTGTATGTGTGTTCATTTCTGCATTTGTGTGTGCAGAATTTGGGGAGGTCTGAGGCTCGGCGCTCTGCGCTCGCCGTGTATGTCTCACAGGCAGGGCAGGGCTGAGTGGTGCTGGTTTTGACAGAGCCAGCCCACAAATCAAGAGTAAATAGGGACCCGGAGGCATGCCGGCTTCACTGAGGGGGAAGTGAAACATATTCACTTAGAACAAATCACCCTCAATCTGGCTGGAGAGAGAGGACCCTAGTACCACCACACACACACCAACCAACCACCCAACCACCCAACCAACAGCAGACTCTTGTTTATGTATTATAGCATCAGAGATGGGCAGGCAGCCCACAGGCCCATTAACAGGGACCAGGGAGAAGGGGAAGAATTCAATTAATGCTTTGTGGTGTGCTACGCCTCAGTCAGACAGACAGCAGCATCTTCTCTCTCCTCTCTCTCTCTCTCTCTCTCTCTCTCTCTCAGACAGGGTTCGCTGGGTTAGCTAACTCTCACACACAGACAGGATTTCAGGATTTGTATTAGGGTTGTTTATGATTGGGTTTAGTTTCTAATGGATTCTGGTGGCAACGCGGCAGTGTAATTTCTTGTTGATTTGATATTCATGTGTTGTTCCTTGGCGTGTAGCCATGTGATCTATGTGATGCTGTTCACTATTGAAATACTTTTTATGCCTCCTTTTATATGGACAAATAATTTGCTAGATACAGACTAACCACATTCAGTTTTGTTGCAGGGGAGCATGTACATGGAACACACATTCACATAAGGTCCTTTTTCTAAACATTATATTGCTTAGCAACTGAGCTTCAGAGGTGCACACCACTTCGTAGGTCTGTTGTGTTTTCCACCTGCTGAGTGTGAGGATATGAAGTGTGTCCAAGCCCAGATTCACACGACATTTGGTCCCTTCTACCCCCTCTACTACCCCCCACCATCTCCCATCGACTGGGAATGTGAAGCCTAATGATCCTGTAGTGGCTATATTGTGCTGATGAATGTCCAGCCATCAGTGGCTAAGCTCTGCTTCAACTGGACTGTGTATCATAATATCACCACACAGTAGCCTTGCACGTCTTTTCTTGAAAAATAGCATATTTTCAAGACCTACATTAGAGTACCTGCTTAAAAAAAACACAGAGCTTATTTTAGAGACCTAGCATAGAGCTGAGTTCTTTCTTGAAAAAACAGCACATTACAAGTGAGATGTCAGATATGTATTTACATATCTTGTTTTTGGCTAATAAAGACTTTGTTTTCCTCAGTGGTTGTATGTGGTATTAACTGACTGTGGCATATTTTGAAAGGGAAACCAGGCGAGACACATGAGGGTTCAGTTAATTGGGACACATCATTTTTTTATGTAGTTTACAGCCAAGAAGAGGAGGGGTGAGGTAGTTTTGGGATCTGAAAACGAATCTACCAGTTTAGTACTCATTTCACTGCCAAGCAGGAAAGGCAATGTGAAAAGACTCGTCAACACCAGGAAGTTACCACCAGATGCATTGTGGGTATCTGGTAAATGAACTTGTTTTCATTTGAGATGTGAGGAAACAGCACATGACTGTAGAAGGAACTGGCTTCTTTTGGAATTAATCTGCCCTTTTGGATTAAATAATTTAAAAACCTTTGATAGTACAATTTTTACATACAATCTAGAAATATACAGTCTGTTGTTATTTTGTGTATCATATCAACAAGTATGCCTGTTGGGCCCTGCTGTCCCTGATTTAAATTAAGAGTGATATGGCTTAATTTCTGACCTTGTACTGTCAGCCTGCCTGTGCTTTTCCAGAGGGAGCCAGGCTCATGACACATTTGGTGCCCTCGTTCTAGTCTGCTACCTCTTTACAGAAAGACCATCACCCAGTGTTGTGTTCGAGACCACCTAAGCGAGACCAATTCAAGACCAAGACCGGAGCAAATCGAGTCCGAGTCAAGACCAAGACTGGAGTGGGGGTGAGACCGAGTCAAGACGGAGACTGGAAGGGGAACAAGGGGTCCGATACAAATGTATCCGACACCTAGACAAGACCGAGACAATCATAATTTGGTCTTGAGACCGGACTCGAGACTGAGACCATCACCACATTGTTGTAGATGTCTGACAATGTAGATGACTCCCTCTTCCCCCGCTCTCCCTAACCCCTACTCTTCTCCCTCTCTTGCTCTTTACTCTCCCCTCACCCCTCTCTCTCCCTCTATCTCTCCACCTCTCCCTCTCTCTCCTCAGATCCTAAGTGTTGGATTTTGACACCAGCCCGCAGGAGCAATGACCCATGAAGTAATTAGAGGAGGAATTCCCCCCGTTTTGCCCGGCCGTTGAGCCGAGCCGAGGCCGGGGATCATATAAAAGCCAGTTGTGTTTACTTCCTGATCCATCTAATTTCTGTAACGAGGAGGGGGGCTGCGTTACGGCCACCTCATCTCCTTACCGCTGCCTAAGCCACGGCGGGCTGGAGAGCCTGGCCTGCGGGTATACCGTTGCATCCCTTTCCCTCTCGCTGCGCCTGCCTCCACCTAACAGGATTAGCTGAGCTCTCCTCATCCACAGCACAGGTGGAGGGACCCTTCCCTTCCCATTACACTTACACGCTGTGAGATGCAACTTTACAGTTAATGCATCATCAAAAAGGTCCAGGGGAAGCGATGTGTGTGTGTGTGTGTGTGTGTGTGTGTGTGATGTGTGTGTGTGGCAAAAGAAGAATCAGGAAAAAAGCTCAGCTCCTGCAATATGAGATGAGAGAACACAATTATGAATCGCTCCGGAGCTTACGGCTTCTCCCGCTCCCGATTATTCACGAGTGTTGTGATAGAATTGCTACGGCGTACAAATTCCCCTCATTTGAAACTATATTTGCCTCTGGAAGATGAATATAATATGTGCGGTAATGGTTGATGTATAATGCAACAAAGCAACGTCCGTTGGCCATCGCCAGACATGATAGGGCTGGATGTCAAATGTTTTGCTGGGCATCATTAGAGTGTTGCTCTGTCCTAATTGAGGTTATTCATTTAGTGTGTGATGTTGCCAGGACCGAGGGTTTCCTGACTGGTTAGGATGGCTGGATGTGGGACCGACTACCTCTCACTGTTTCCCTGCTGGAAGACATCATTACAGCATTAGTGGCTTGTCGCAAATGTCTCACTTCCAGAAATGAAAGTTTTTGTGGGGCAGAAGGTGGTGAGTGTGTGTGCGTGCGTGTGTCTTTGCTTCCTGTCAAAACTGTTTGTGTGTCCCTGATGGCATAAGAGCACGGCTTTCCGGTATCCCTGAGATGTTCCCCAGCAGACAGATCCTGTCTGACCAACACTGCTTTAACTTGATTGATCTTCAATTATTCCAGATTAGTCTTAGTGCCTTCTGTCACAGGAAGCATTTAACCAATATATTCTGTCGGTGACATACGGCAGCATAATGAACTGTCATGTGTCAATATAGTTTAATGGCCTTATTGGATTTTTGGCATATTAAAAAGCCTCATGCTTTTTCGCTAATGGAATGACTAACAAAATCCAAAAGGACACATGCAGCCAATTTGAACCAGGAAACCAGCTCTCTCAGTTCTCAATGTCTCACAGTCTTTGGGCCCATAGGGGTCAATGACCTACATATTAGGGAGACTTTCTCTGCCACTAGTACAAAAAATGCTCTGGGCCAAAAAAACAATCCAAGAATGTTTAATGTCTTATGTACCAAGAGAACAAAGAGAGGGTATGGAAATGATTTAATTGCCATGACAACAACAAAAGCATCCTAGGACATTGTCATTTCCCCATTTCCTGTTTGACTCGAGGCCTCATCAAACTCTCCACATTTTTGCTCCCATTTATTCTGAATGAGTTTTGTAATAATGCTGTAAAAATACATATTAAGCTCTTGGTAAAGGGTTGCTCAATAGGCTGTTTATAGAGCGTATTTACCGTGTCAAAGCAAGACTTGGGAACCCAGGGGAATAGGTGTCAGTCAGGGGTGTAGAGTTGGTAAAACAATCTGTCAGTGTTTTGACAGCCATGTCACACGCCGGATCACTCTCTGGGGATCACAGCGATGAGAACTCCTGATTATCCTGCTCTGCATTAGTCCTATATTTAACCAACAACCTTCCTACCTTAGCATGGATCACTTGTTTTGGCTGGCAAATTATTTTGCAGCAGGTGCAGGGGAGGTTGTACAGGGCATTGACAAAGTTTTAAAGTGAAACTAAATGTTACTCTAAAACGATGACAAGTCACTAGATTAACGTGCTATGTTTCTATCAAGTATTGAACCACATTTAAACACTAAGATTAAGCATAGACCGGGTACAAAAAAAGAATACAAGCTAACTTTAGCTCATTTTAATGATGGTAAATGTAAGCTTTGATATTCTGCTTATAAACTACTTAGAAAACAGCATTACAAAGTTTGTTAACTGTTAGACTTAATGATTTATATGATCACAGGTCCAAGTAATAAATACACACAGAATACATGGATTCACTAATGCATTATAACGATTAACAAACAATTAACTAATGGATAGTAATCTGTTTGATAAAGCTTTATAAACCCTTTATAAACTGACCTTCAAAACAATTGTTTCAAAGGTTTCTGCTGTTCCCAAGAATAGGTAAGGGCCTCTGCCTCTCAATATAGCCTGACAGGTAGAGAAGGGCAGGTGTTTTATGCCCAGTGAGACAGCCTAAGTTGATGGTAGCAGAGCAGAGGCCAGAGTATTCAGGGTATTCTGGGCCTTCAACACACAGGGGGCCTGTAGGTGTGATGTTAGCTGAAGGAGAGACAGGTCACCGGAGGTAGAACACATGCACGCTCGCACACTTGTCGCTCACACACACACACACACACACACACACGTCCGTGCACTGTTTGTTTGCTGTTATATTAGTGCTATTGCCAGTGTCTTCTGTCTGTGTTGTCCGTTTTGTCTTACATTGTTTTTTGTTGTTCTTTTTATCCCAGCCCCCGTCCACACAGGAGGCCTTTAGCCTCATGCCAGGCCGTCATCGCAAATAAGAATTTGTTCTTAATTGAGTAGCCCGGTTAAATAGAGGTTAAATAAAAAATATTATACTGGTCTGGTTGGAGGATCTACTGAAACACAAGCCTGCACATCAGAAGCTGTGGAAAAAGTTGGGAGTTTTCCCATGCCTGTGTTAATGGTTGTGGCGGGGTGACATAACTGTTGATTTATAAGGCTATTTGAAATGCCATCGCTCCCGGGGCTGGACGCGGTGAGCACGGAGAGGATCGCTGACAGCTTGCTGTGTGCAGGATGGGGAGATGAAGAAGCCTGGTGCCTTGTTCTCTCGCTCTCTCTCTCTCTCTTTACCTCTCTCTCTCTCTTTACCTCTCTCTCTCTCTCTCTCTCTTTATCTCTCCTCTCTCCCTATCAAGGTGGTTGAGAGAAGAGGAGGATCCTGGGAGGGAAAATCCAAGATTGTTTATTTCACCCACGAATGCTCATTTTAAGTTCAAAAGAAAGACCTGCGAACCTTTAGCTCGGGTGAAGTGATACTGATACTATTTCTCTAAACGTTTAAGCTCTTCTGAAAATACGGGTTGTCTAATTACTATATTCATTACTCTAGCCGTGCTACTCATATCACCTGCTCGCCTGTCAGCTACAGGGCTTTTCTGTTGCACTGAGTGATATTCAATTCAAAAGTCTGACATTCAGATGATTAAATGCGACATGTCTGTAGAAGCAATTTGGGCATTGGTAGCTAAATACATTGGGTAATGGTTGAGAGGGGGAAGAGGTGGAGGTCAAGAGATGGAGGTGTGTGAAGGAATGAGAGTGATGTCTTCAGTGAGCCTCCAGGCCTAGCAGCAGGTAGGTAGAGAAATCCTAACACACTCTTACATTGAGCTCAATGCTTTTAAAAGCATAGGTATGCCTATGTACTCCACAAAGGGAGATGGACGGCGCTGAAAGCTAAGACAGAGGTACCTTCAAGACGATGCTTGAGAAGAAAACACTGTCGTTTGTGAGACGAACCAAACATCTGCAGCCTTTAAGATAATGTCCCAGGTGGAGCTGCTATTGTAGTGCAGATAAGTGGACATACACTGAGTGTACGAAACATTAAGAACACCTTCCTAATATTGAGTTGCACCCCCCTTTGCCCCAGAACAGCCTCAATTCGTCGGGGCATGGACTCTACAAGGTCTCAAGCATTCCACAGGGATGCTGGCCCATGTTGACTCCAATGCTTTGTGTGGTGGACCATTCTTGATACACACGGGAAACTGTTGAGTGTGAAAAACCCAGCAGCGTTGCAGGTCTTGACACACTCAAACCGGTGAGCCTGGCACCTACTACCATACCCTGTTCAAAGTTACTTAAATATTTTGTCTTGCCCATTCACCCTTTGAATGGCACACATACACAGTCCATGTCTCAATTGTCTCAAGGCTTAAAAATCCTTTAACCTGTCTCCTTCCCTCATTTACACTGACTGAAGTGGATTTAACAAGTGACATCAATAAGGGATCATAGCTTTCACCTGGATTCACCTGGTCAGTCTATGTCATGAAAAGAGCAGGTGTTCCTAATGTTTCCTATACTCAGTGTGTACCTCTCTGATTCAGAGGGGTTGGGTTAAATGCGAAAGACACAATACATTCAGTTGGACAACTAGGTATTCCCCTTTCCCAATATCTGTTTGGATATGTGTTCACGTTTCAGGGGACCTTTTCAGGAGTTAATATTTGTAACATGACCACAAATCAAGAAAAATATTGGGGACAGGACATATTGTACACGCCAGTTGAAGGACAGAGTTCGAGGCGGGAAATTCCCAAATGAAAACAATATGCTGGGTTTGTCAAACAGACTTGGGTGCTTCTGTATTTTGGTACAGTATGCTCCAGGAATGCCAGCGAACAAAGTCAGTGTTGACGACGAAACCGAACGCCGCATTCAACGACTTAGGCACATTAGGCTCGGGGAATCAGACACCGAGTATCATTCAAACAGGAATTCAGCTCCTGAAAGGAAAACCAAGAGGACACCTGACATCGATATTGTTTCACCGCAACCCTTTAATTTCACCACCAAACATCACTAAGTCAGCTTGGGAAGGTGTCAGGTGTGCTCTCCATTGTCTCTCTAGCTCCCCTCTCCTCCCCTCACAGCATTGTTAGATGTTATGGATACTCCACCCTCACCTTCTCTGTCAATGTCCACGCTAACCATGTTGTCAACCTACTCACTTTTCTACTCTCTTTACTAGCAGCTTTGTCATTATTACAGAGAATGATCATTAGCGCGTTAAGTTAGTGCCAACTGTCCCAGTACGTGTTTCGATACTGCTGTGATGCAGTTTAATGTGTACTGTATCAGTGCTGCAGTGCCAGTCTCATGGTCTGGGTTACAGACAAAACGGTGGGAATTGTGGGACTTGTGTCTGCTTGCGTGTCTGACTCACCCAGCCACTCATTCCTGTGGTTTGGTTTAATGGGGTGATCCCAGCATCAGTCATCCTCAGACCAGAGAACTGTCTTCCTTCTCTTTGTCTGGGAGATGTAGTGCTTCATAAAGGAGACATTTCACAGGACTTGTTCAATCTGACATGTTATCCAACGAGTTATTTGACTGCACCATACGTTTTATGAGGATGGCTCCGTAGTGGATATTTATGAATGTCAAGTACAAGTGGATATGTATGTTAAGTATTGTCTGCACAGCTCAAACAAAGCAAGCAAATGTAATCAGTCCCATGTGAGTATCTTTGATCTTGGTGGTTATTGAATGGGTCAGATGGGTAGTTGATATGATTCTGAAAATCATATCAGTGATTAAACATTTTGACATAGACTTGCTTTGTATGTGTTTGGAACACTTTGTTTTGAGTTGTCAAATATCAAGACCTCGACTTTATCCTGAGTATCGTGAGTTGTGTCCGTTACTTCAGACAGTTTGCAGTGGGCAGCCCAGTCCTCTCAGGCTATTTGCTGCCCTTGGCCTTCAAACATGCCCCCCTTTTATCACCCTTGTTTCCTCTTCTCCTCACCCCCCCTTCCCTCTCTCTCTTTCTTTCACTCTCTTTCTTTTTTCAAAGCATGAGAACCAAGCGATTAAGGAATCCTTTCCAGCTAATCACCCTGGACTCCAGCACTTCCGCTGTGCTGATTACTGAGGAAATCATTAGAAGAAAAAAGTGCCTGGATCTTTCATCGTGGCCAGCCCGACTCCAGGGAGGTCAGTGAGGGGTGTGTTTGATAGGCCATTTAGTCTTGCTGCTCCTATTATTCCAGCATTTCCTCTATCTGCACGCTGGATGTGGATGTCTCGCCTCCCCCAGACCCTAATCATTCCCATACTGGTGTCTTGGAGTTTCGAGTTCACCCCAGACCTCCGTCTTCTTAGGGTTAAAGGGGCTCCTAGCTCCCATCTCGCCCTCTCTTCCTCCCTCTTAGTCACCCCCCCATCCCCCCAAAACTGTCTGATCCCAAGCACCATGCAGCCTCTCATGGGTACTGTCACAGATGGCACTAACGACGTGGTCCCGAGCAGAGGAGGCGGTTCGCTGCTAGACTGGTGACATATGCTCGGTCGCAGGACGATCAGCCGAGCAGAACACTGCCCCGACGTCCAAAAAGACGATCCCCCCCACACACACACCCCAAACACAACACAGCCCCCTCTAAAACAGACACTCACTGTCTTCTACTTGCAGCCAGTGTTTTGTTTTGTTTATCATGGACCAGGCCCCCTCATTGTCTCCGCAGAACCCCCCTCTTGATGGATGACCTCCTAGTTCAGTGTTTAGGGTCCCTCCCCAGTGTCCACTCTGTCCCCCTGGGAGGGCTGAGGAGGATGGGGGTGACAGAACAAGTTAATTTCCCAGCATGCCGTGAGTGCGTACAGAGCAGATATCATGAGGATTTGCACAGAAGGGTGACAGAATGTATCAGCCATGCTGAATCTACTGAGATATAATGGGAAGAGAACCAGCCCTACACGACTGTGTCCTGTGGTCATTCTGCAGCTTTGTCTTGTCCAAAAAAGAATCACACCAAGTCCCAGATTAAAGGACACAGCGAATCTGAGATTAAAGGAGATTTGCTATTGTGGACATATTTTTCCTTCAAGCTTAAAATGCGTATTGGTATTAAAATATTTTGGAAAAACTATATTCGTTCACTGAGTAGATCAATGCAAACCAAAATGCCCTACACATTATATATTTTTTCATATGTATCATAACCAGAAGGTGATAGCTTTCCATACATGGAATTCAGAGCAGTGACAGTTGAACAATTGCCTTTCAATGGGGGAATTCCTACAGCAACGAGGACTACCAAAGAGGACCATTGGCAGTCATTATAGCGAACCCTGACCTTGGTTGTATTGTTGACAGGGAATGAATATACCTCAGGAGAGTTGCTTTACTGTATCATGCCTCACCACTCTTTTGTTCTACCACATTCTTTTGGAAACATGTAAAATACCAAGAACAAATGACTATTACACTCCAACGCAAGGGGAACCTGATCCAGATAAGTCAAAACTAGCTTGGTGTAAAAAAACAAACATCTCACATGTCTGTTACAGTATACTGGTTTTAGTCCTGGTTTTAGTCCTGGGAGTGCAGAAACGTGATTGTTTTACCACTTGTTTATATGACATATTTTGCTGCTTAGCTCACTCCGCTAGGTTTTCTTACCATGTAAGCTGATTAACTGTTGGAAGGCCTGCTAGAAATATTGAACTCAGCAATAAAATAACATTATTCAGAGAGGTATACATGCACAACAAGAAAAAACTGTGCCAAGTTTGGAAGGAAATATTTGCATTAATAATCACTCATTTATTTTTTGGGGAGCGTTCAATTATGAATTGTTAGCTCTACATTTCCAAAGTGCTGCGCTTTGCTCTTTTCCTTCCAAAAGGTCTTGGAGCTACATCGACAAAAATTGAAAATCTGACCAAAAGACTAAAACAAACAAGTCAACAAACAAAACCATGACTTACATTTGGAATTACAACACAATCATTAGCCAGTTAGCTGGGTTGTCTTCCATTGAGTTCAAGTGTACATGACTTCCACTATAATGACCAAGAATCCCTTTAATAAAACAAAGTAATACAGACTTATTATGGTATGCTCTCATCCAAACTCAATTAATAGACAATTCAAAGCACATGGGGGAGATCTGGCACTGTGTACATGACTTAACAAATATTATCTATCAGTCATTTGTAAATAATAAAATAATAATAATATATATATTTTTTTTTAAAGGACTTCATTGTGTAGAGCTAACATGAGCAGAAAGGCAAAGTGACTCATGGTAATAAATCTTCTGACTTGACAGGTACAGTTTTAGTAGCATTTGTCTGTTGTTGGATGGATGTCCTTTGAATGCTATTGTGCACCCAGAAATGCACGGAGCAATGAGCCACTGTCCAGGTCTTGGCTGTGTGGCTTACACAAGCATATTTCATTTCCTTTGGGGCGAATTCAATCAAAAGTGCCTTAGCAGCGTTAAGGTTGTATCTTACTATATGTGTGCCCTATCTTGAAAACGGGTAGCATCAATACATGTGAGGATTCTCTCTGTTATTCCTGCAATACCCAAAGCCATTCTGCAATTTCATTTGACCATGGGGGGAAATGTACTGTAGGTATATGATACTACATGAATACTCCAATGCAGGTTCTATTGAATGGAACCTTAGGAGGAAATGTCATGCCATCACTCCCTTGTGTAACCAGTGTTTCCAACCTGTTCACGTCATCATCAGCCTTTTAATAGTAATGTGAGAGAGGTGAATTCCTGAAAGCATAATACTGCATGATCTCAGCAACTGGATGTGTCACTAGGTGTTATGTTGACTGTCAAAAAGGGACAGACAATGGCCGACGTCAATGTTCACTATAGTGCGACATTGACCTCCTTTACGGTGTCCATATTAGAACAGACGGGTGACTGTCTTGACATGTACACCATACATGATTGATCATTGTCAGTGTAGGCCTACCTGCTCAATTTGCTTCATACTGTATCGTTCCACAGGGATATCTTGTGTGCCACCCACAATGATCCAGAGACACAACCATGGCTGATCCCTTAGAGGAAACGTACGACCATTGAACCCAGTCGAGATGTTTCCTGTCTGTTCCCAGTCTGTGTGATACATGGTGGTCAGACTATGAAGTAATCGAAACAAACAAATACACAGGCACTGTGTCCTCCCAACTAGATTAACAAGGGTTTAAGATAAGTATGTGATCAACAGTAAGATGGCCGACTTATATATCACGATTTTCTTACTTAACGTTAATGGACACCATGTGAGGCTGAGACCCAGTCACAGCCCATGCTGAATAAAATACAAATGGGGGAAGAATTAAAGATATTTATGTTTCCGAGGCTTATGTCCGGGGATAATCTGGTCTATCCTCAGTGAATGGTTTGGTATTTTATGCACCAATTTAGCTGGTAATTAATAACAGGTACTTGTGTGGCTAGATGACTGAATGACCTCTGATGTTTGT
Organism: Oncorhynchus tshawytscha; assembly: GCF_018296145.1. NCBI lineage: Eukaryota > Metazoa > Chordata > Actinopteri > Salmoniformes > Salmonidae > Oncorhynchus > Oncorhynchus tshawytscha. The sequence goes on along the minus strand of NC_056457.1, from coordinate 18,503,401 downwards.
CCCATCATTTAAGATCATTCATTTCCAATAATGGCCCTCTGTTTTTTTATATACTATCTGCAGCCAGTCTATTAGAGCAGTGTTGATCTCCTGGTGCAAAATGTAGGATTACTAACAATATACACCACATGTCACACTCATTCCACGGAGGGCCGAGTGTCTGTGGGTTTCCTCTCCTCTCTTGTACTTGATTGATGAATTAAGGTCAGTAATTAGTAAAGAACTCCCCTCACCTGGTTGTCTACGTCTTAACTGAAAGGAAAAACCCAAAACCCGCAGACACTAGGCCCTCCATGGAGTGAGTTTGACACCCCTGGTATAGACAGTAGACACTATCTAATCTCAACTGCCAAGTCAAGGTAATATGTACAATCCCAGTCAAAAGTTTGGACACACCTACTCATTCCAGTGTTTTTCTTTATTTTAACTATTTAACTTTCTACATTGTAGAATAATCAAAACTATGAAATAACATATGAAATCATGTAGTAACCAAAAAAAGTGTTAAACCAATCTAAATATATTTGAGATTTGAGATTCTTTAAAGTAGCCACCCTTTACCTTGATGACCGCTTTTGCACACTCCTGGCATTCTCTCAAACAGCTTCATGAGGTAGTCACCTGGAATGCATTTCAATTAACAGGTGTGCCTTGTTAAAAGTTTATTTGTGGAATTTCTTTCCATCTTAATACTTTTGAGCCAATCAGTTGTGTTGTGACAAGTTAGGGTTGACAAGAAGATAGCCCTATTTGGTGAAAGTTAATATTATTGCAATAACAGCTCAAATAAGCAAAGAGAAACAACAGTCCGTCATTACTTTAAGACATGAAGGTCAATCAATCCGTAAAATGGTAAGAACATTGAAAGTTTCTTCAAGTGTAGTCGCAAAAATCATCAAGAGCTATAAAGAAGACCCAGAGTTACCTCTGCTGCAGAGGATAAGTTCATTGGAGTTACCAACCTCAGAAGTTTCAGACCAAATAAATGCTTCACAGAGTTCAAGTAACAGACACATCTCAACATCAACTGTTCGGAGGAGACTGTGTGAATCAGGCCTTCATGGTCGAATTGCTGCAAAGAAACCACTAGTAAAGGACACCAATAATAAGAAGAGACTTGCTTTGGCCAAGAAACACAAGCAATGGATTTTAGACCGATGGAAATCTGTCCTTTAGTCTGATGAGTCCAAATATGAGATTTTTGGTTCTAACCGCGGTGTCTTTGTGAGATGCAGAGTAGGTGAACGGATGATGTCTGCATGTGTGGTTCCCACCATAAAGCATGGAGGAGGAGGTGTGATGGTGTGGGGGTGCTTTGCTGGTGACACTGTCTGTGAATTCAAGGCACACTTAACCAGCATGGCTACCACAGCATTCTGCAGCAAAACACCATCCCATCTGGTTTGCGCTTAGTCCCACTATCATTTGTTTTTTCAACAAATGATCACCCGACCTCAACCCAATTGAGATGGTTTGGGATGAGTTGGAAAAGCAGCCAACAAGTGCTCAGCATATGTGGGACCTCCTTCAAGACTGTTGGAAAAGCATTCCAGGTGAAGCTGGTTGAGAGAATTCCAAGAGTGTACAAAGCTGTCATCAAGGCAAAGGGTGGTTACTTTGAAGAATGAATATTTAAAAAATTTATAAAAAATTGATTTTGCTTTGTATAAAACTTTTTTGGTTACTACATGATTCCATATGTGTTATTTCTTAGGTTTAATGTCTTCACTATTATTCTACAATGTAGAAAAGAGTAAAAATAAAGACAAACCCTTAAATGAGTTGGTGTGTCCAAACTTTTGATTGGAACTTTGGACACACCAGTTTGGACACACCAACTCATTTAAGGGTTTGTCTTTGTTTTTACTCTTTTTTGCATTGTAGAATAATAGTGAAGACATTAAACCTAAGAAATAACACATATGGAATCATGTAGTAACCAAAAAAGTTTAGTGACATTTTTAAAATTATTACTCTGTTTTTTTATAACGTTTTGCTTTTCTTTAAATATATATGAAGTACCAACTGCAAAGTATGTAGTGCTGAAACTGAGGTTATGGTTCAATGTGTAATTAAGCCTCTACTTTTCACATATCCACCACAATATCAGAAGTGACGAGAGTAGCTACTGTTCCCCATGTTAGTGGGTGACTCTCCGCAGCACAATGAGATGTGTGGGAACACCTCACCTCGACTAGGCATGCTCCTCTCATCCCGTTTCCAGTGTCAGCCATGTCATTATTCACCCCACCGCAGGATCCATTATTCAGAGGGGGTGGGGGTGTACTGGGAGCACACCTGGTCAGGCAGACAGGATGACGGGCAGGGAAACCTGGAGCCCCACCCTCCTGTCTCCCTCCTCCACCCCCTCACTCCCCCTACTGCCGGAGGGCCAGATGGATCTGTCTGTGGGCGGTGATGTCACCCGTGGCCCAGGGTGCCAGAGTTCAGCCCTCCCAGAATCCTCCTGGTGTTTATGGTATTTACTGTGGCCACGTGTAAACAACAACAACAACTACAGCTAGACAGACAGAGGGGGTACACAAAGACTGTTTTGAAAACCTGATTTGGACTGAGCCGACAGTTAATAATAATATATGTGGCAAAGATGTGCTAGGCTACATGCTATACTGTATCATCACAACCTAGATGAAAGACTTCCAATGCTTCTGTCTTTATGCCAGTGATTTACAGTATGGAGTTGAAGTCTTTGAAAGAACAATGGCATTGTCCTATCAAGTGGAGTAACATCAATGTCGCAGGCCCGCTGAGTGCTTCAACTATATACAGTCAAAGTCAAAACAGACTCCAAGTGATACTTTAATGTCCTCCATGAATGTGTCAGCGCGTCTTGGAAATCCAGCCAGACTTTGAAAAGTCAACATCAGTCCGTGTGTGTGTGTGTGTAGGCGTGCGTGTGTGTGTACGCGTGCGTGTGTGTGTACACGTGTGTGTGTGTGTGTGCCATGAATAACTCTCTCTCTTGGTGTCAGATAAAAGCATGAAAAATGAGCCAAAGTAGAAAAGGGTGTGTCGCCCCCGACGTCCTCCACATTAGTTATCAGATCAATACCTTGCAATTACTGAGATTTATGTTGTCAAGACATTCCTGCTGGAGTTCATCCTATAGCCACCTGTGGTAAAACGATCTGTTTTTAACTCATCTAAGAGGGGGAGAGGGGGAGGGAGGGAGGGAGGAAAGGGGAGGGGGTGAGTTTAACTGATCTCACACAAGTTTCCACTATAAATACTAGCACCCAGAAGACAGGCGTATTTACTGTGATTCTCCCAGCCGTTTTGTTAATGGCTGTAACAAGTGCTTCATGCTATGCCAAGCCAAACGCTTTGCTCAGGGACATCAAACAGCTGTGTGTGATCCATTGCTAAACTTGAAGACACATTCTACTTTAGTCACTTACAGTAAAGGCCATTGGTATTTCAATACTTGTCAGTTCTAGGTATGATTGAACATATTTGTGGCAGACACTACTGCGCTGAAACTGCTACTTCGTTCTTATTCTTTATGTGGTTGGTATTACATTTCCCAATGGTTTGTTTTGCCTCTATGGTTAACCCACTGTAAGTGCGTGTCAAGAGGCATGTCATATTCTGAGTATCCAAACCAACTAGATGTCATCAACACGTGTAGAAGGATACTAAACATGCTAGGGCATACTATGCAACACAACAATGGTCTGTAACTACACCAACCCATACATTCATTTCAATCATTGGACTGTAGGGGTGTTCTGACATTCTCTGAGGCAGGACATAACCATGAAAGAGAATGGACCTGTGCTTTAATACTCATCCACATAACACATTTTATGTGCTTTTAACACTCATCCACTGTGGCTGTCCTCTCCTCTCCCCTGTGAGCTCCACATGTGATTCAAGTGGATGGGCACACTGGGAGACCAGTGGCTTTTGACTCCCTCGCCTCCCAGAGCTATGGCTGTGAAGGCCTCATTCTCACGGCTACTGTTCTGTTCGGACTACGATCCATTCTCGCTCACTCTCTCATTCCTTTGTTCTCTTGTGCTGTCTCTCACTTTCTCTCTCTCTCTGTTCTGTGTCACCTAGTGCCCTCCGTTAATAGTCAAGTCCTGTTCTGCATGCTCAAACAATATTTCCTACTACTTCAACAGAGCACCGTAGCAGGCTGCATGGCTTGTATTGTTGTGTAGACAGCGAGTCTGTTCTGACATACTGTAGGTAATGCAGTCCAGAAGAGGCTTGTCAAGCGGGGCTTTCTCTGGAATCACCTGATCTGTGATCTGTTTAAGTTTGATCACAATCATATGCAAAGGTTAGACCATCATCATACCTGACCAACGCCAATAGGGACGAGGTCAAAATAGTTTAAAGAATAAATACAATGACATGTTCAAAATGTCAGGTTGCACAGAGGACTGAGGAAGACCTATAGCTATGTTTAACTCACCAAATCACTGCTTACAGTGAGAAATATTCCCCTAATAAATTACCAATCTTGACATCCTAAAAGGCTTTGTGGATCCATCATATTCAAACATTCCGCGGAACAATGCCCCGGTACACGATGACACTACAAGGGTCAAACCATTCCCGGATTGTGTAACACTATCACTCCCAATGGCTCTCCTAACTGGATTTGCTGCAATGTGATCTGGGAGCAGGTATTCAGGAGGGTGTTTGGGTTTGGATGGTTGGTTCGACTCATCCCGAGCAGGAGAGGACACTGGGATATGGGGAGGGGGTGGGGGAGGGGTGCTTATTCTCCTCCTCGGTGTTCAATGGACCAAAGGAATGCCAGGATGGATAAACAACGCTGCTAGCTACGAAACAACTGCTGTACAACTGAAATCAACACTCAGCGTCCACGACAAAAGAGAAGTCAATCCAACAGAGAGAGAGAGAGAGAGAAAAGAAAACAAACATTCCACAGGGTGCCTTGCGTAGCCCAAAGGGGTTTCTATGTAATGTCACAGCAATGTTAAATGTGGACTATGGTGTGTAATGAGTTAATGTAATAACACATAGACACCTTTCTTTTCATTATTTAACAAGGACAATTCATAACTCCTACAAATATCAAGTGTGGGTCAGTGTCAGCTAACGGGAGAGAAAGTAACCCAACCAGCCATATAAATGCAGTTTCAAGATCCATTCCTTTTGAGAGGATATTAATGGTGAAGATTTATTTATCGTATCTAATAGGATCTTTACCTTAGGGAACGTCATTTCACTGGCTTCGTCTTTCATTTAACTCTGGCAGTGTTGAAGCTTGATGCTTCTAGTGACAGCCGCCATAATGTAATGGTTTACTATTCTATTATACAGCCATCCCTTTTGGCGAGATCTTTCTTTGACAGGAAGGAACTCTGTCAGATTGTGTGGAAAACATTGGTGGTTATATGTCATGCTGTGCTACAGAGCAGGACCGATGTCACTTCTTTTCTCACTTACCTTAAGATACACTGGGGTGAAACATCCAGTAGGCCTCAAAGGAACCAACCACTGCCAGGTTGACTTCTGTAGTCATTGCTCGGTTCTAGCCATTGTAAGGTTCTTTCACATCACGTATATCCCAAGTATTCCTGCTGTCCCTGGAGCAAATGGGTGAGCAGTGTAATTTGTGTGGATAATGAACTTGTTGCATGCATAGAGAATTAAGTAGGGATAACGCCGCATGGGAAAAGGCCATGGTGTTCTGATCCGAAATCATCTCCGAAATATTGTGTTCCCTTCTCTGCTTAGAAAATACACAATTCAATGAGACGCCTAGCTGCTCGGCAAGAGCTTTACATGTAGACTTACATGAGGGCTTTTCTCCTTCCACTCCTCTCCCCAGATAGCATTACCATACCTCAGTGCATCCGCAACATCCACTGACAATACTTGTGTACTTCTAATAATTGGTGCACGGCTTTGCGGGATATTAAGCGGGGCTTAGGCGTGTGAGACGAAGCGATTTGAACCCGCGTTGGTTGTTAGAAGGCGTACGTTCCTAGTAAACCTAATTGATGTGTTTATTTATGACAAGGATGCATAGCAATTCCTTAAAAAACTGAGATTTGCCACCATAATGCGGCTTCGGATCGGAGGGGGGTTTAGGGGAAATATAGAGCCTCTGCCGAGCTCCACCAAACCTTCCAAGAATGTTGATAAGCAGATCCCCGAAAATGAAATCTCCCCAGCCTCCTCGGCTGGATCTGCCCCTAATCGTTTTATTTACAGTTGCAATAAAAGATGATTCTCTTTAATGGTTCGGTGTGAAATAATAGGCAGCCGTGGAACAATCGGAACGAGGCCTAAGCGCATTCCAATTTTCGCATTAAGCTAATCGAGGGAAAAGGAAGGAAATAGAGACATCAGTTGGATGAAATGAGCGTAATTGGAGAATAATGTAGTTAGTTTGCTCTAATCTTCTGCATAATATTAAAATGTTCTCAATGCACCCCAGCTGCAAGCAATCACCCGCTCCAAGGGGGAAGTAGAGTGGGGTGAAGGAACGAGGAAGCTAGAGAGGGACTCCGACACATGGAGCTCCAGACTGCATCCAGCCGCACTGCAGCCTTGCAGCCTCACACCCCGCTGACGAAGGTCTAATTTGTACACTGGGTTATTGATGCCAGCCCTGGTTATGGTGGGGAGACCTAGTAACAGCGGGGCCCAGACGTGTCAGTGTGGGGGGCTTCAATGGTTCATTTCACTGCATGGTGTTCAGGCCTGCTTCACTCACTCAGGTTTGGAATGAGGCTAAAGTCAGGATTCTCTCAAGTCAGGATTCTCTATCCCGATGTGTACCCTTCCTGACATGAAGGGGAAGTTGTCTTTGCAGACAATTTTCAAAGATTGCTCTCCACTGTAGGTATCTTGGTTGTTTGTGGTGTGTGTTCAGGTGGAGCGGCCTTGAGTTTGTAGATTAAGAGCTAATTTTATAAGGGTATTTTTTCAGCGTTTGTCTTTAACAAATGGCCATGCCCTCAACTGCCTGCCACACAAAGGAAAATGAAGGCTAAATTAAGTTCTGAGCATCCGTCATCCAATTATCCCGGTTAAAGTTGTAGCCAGAGCAACCACCAGTAGCCTCATAGTGGAATTAAGACAAGGTTATTTGTTCCCCCCTTGGCTTTGACTCGCCTGTGATTTCAAGGCGAAACTCGCTCTGAGGCAGTTTTTTAGTGATGTTATTGTGCAGGAAATTGACATTAGTCAGTGGAACCAATAATGTAGAACCGTCATGGATTGCCTTTGCTCGGCATCGAAACACAACAATGAATTAATCAAATTAAAATGCCTTGTTATGCGATTTTGTTTTAATTTCCACAACCGAGCCCCTATTTAGTGGTTGACAAAACCAGAAAAAGACAAGTCACAGTTTAGGGGCTCAGTAACAGTGTTATATTAGTGAAGAATTATCAATCCTTTAAGCTAATTTGGATAACTTGGGGACCATAAAGTAAGCTATGAGAATGTAGTGTGTTAAGCTCCCACCCCCTCCACAATCCTTAACAACCACTTTGTTTCCTGTGTTGATCGTCTGCCATTTAAGACACATTAAATCCAGAAAATTAATATAAATCTACAAAAGCTATTACAGATTTCCGCCCGTGTCAGACATGCATTAAAATCCAGCTATCAGACCTTCAACTAAGGGCCCAGAAATAATGCCACAGCAGTAGCTGCAGTGTTGCTTCTGCTACTGTTGTTGTGTTGCTTAGTGACGGTTTCTCCGTGTGGCCGGGCCTGTGTATGTTGACTTGACTTGGTGGCGGCGGTGTCGACCAGAAGCTACTGTGCCTTTAACTGAAGAGCCTCCTCTCCCTCCGCAGAGGAGCCAGGCAGTTTTGGCAAGTGCCATATGCCCTGACTAAACCTAGCGGTGGCCCCAGAGCATGGGGGGCTGTTTTGTCATTAGCCCCTCGCGCGGCGGAGGTGGAAACTCATTTAGCCCCATGCTGGACTTTCATTATGATAGACTTGTATCAGATGGCATCTCTGGCTGGGCGCTGGCTCCTGGCTAACGGGAGGAAAGCTGTGGCTCTCTGGACCCTCTTCCAGCCCCAGCGTGTGTACCCCAGCACTGGGCCAGCTACAGCTGCTCTTCACTCCTCGCTCCACTGGCAGATGCTGTTGCAGTATGCTGGATGAAAAGACCACCATGGTGGCCGGGGTATGGCTGGGGCTGGAGGTGGAGCTGAGGCTGGGGCTGGAGGTGGAGCTGAGGCTGGGGCTGGAGGTGGAGCTGAGGCTGGGGCTGGGGGTAGAGCTGAGGCTGGAGCAGAGGCTGGGGCTGAGGCTGGGGCTGAGGCTGGAGGTGGAGCTGAGGCTGGGGCTGGAGGTGGAGCTGAGGCTGGGGCTGGAGGTGGAGCTGAGGCTGGGGCTGGAGGTGGAGCTGAGGCTGGGGCTGGGGCTGGAAGTGGAGCTGAGGCTGGAGGTGGAGCTGAGGCTGGGGCTGGAGGTGGAGCTGAGGCTGGGGCTGGAACTGAGGCTGGGGATGGGGGTAGAGCTGAGGCTGGAGCAGAGGCTGGGGCTGAGGCTGGAGGTGGAGCTGAGGCTGGGGCTGGAGGTGGAGCTTGGGCTGGAGGTGGAGCTGGGGCTGGAGGTGGAGCTGAGGCTGGAGGTGGAGTTGAGGCTGAGGCTGGAGGTGGAGCTGCAGGCTCCTACTGCAGGGTGACTCTGGTAGGCCAGACCCACCACATCGCTCCCACCCTCCTTCCTCTTTTTAATCCACCCCTCCACCACCACCTCTCCTACTTACAACACACACACACACACTCCCATATACACACAAACGGAAAACAGAAATGTCCAAGATTCAAATGTTCCAAAGCAAATGGCTGAAACAAATGTCTCCCTGTTTGCTGATAGTCGTTTTACCTCAGGTCTGTAATAAAAACTCAATGAACCAAGGGAGTCCATATATTCCAATAACAAAGGCAGGGGACTTGTCATTTCTCAACTCTTAGGCTTTTATGAAAACATACCTTTCTCCTCGAGATTGAGGGGAAGGGGCAAAAAGTTAGTTAAAAAAAAATACAAATCGGACAAAATGCACACACTCTCGGAAAAAAAGTAGAGAAGAGAGTCCGACTCTAACAAACCAAATATGTACTGTAATAGAATTCTCTGTCTCCGAACCAATAAGGAAGAAATAACAACAGCCAAAGCCAACGTCGGGGAGAGTACAGTAGTAATCTAAAAGAACAACACAGCCATCTCTTGATGCTTTCCCCTGCTGTAAGATCCCTGAATCTGATATAAATATGGCCTTAACCGGTGTGATGTATTATTAATCCTTTAAAACACGATATAGAGCCAGGAAACGTGTTGAAGGAGAGGAGCGTCCTAGCACCCCAGGAGGCTGCCTCAACACCATTATCAGCTTCTGCTATTGGATTTCTGACTTTTAACTGGGTTAGCCTACTTTAGTGTGAATACAAATTCAATTGCCACCACAGCTGTTTTATTTGCCATGTATGCGTGCCTCTCTCTCTCTCTCTCTCTCTCACTCTCTCTCTCTCTCTCTCTTTCTCTCTCTCTCACTCTCTCAATAGACTACTGCACATAACCACATAGAAACAATTTCCCTCCGTGGAGTACACACAAACCATAAAATTAAAATGAAGTACCATTACACTTACGCAAAAGGTGATGGGGGGATTTAAATTCTCCCACTGCTGAGAAATAATCCCTGTACTTTCTTTTTCTTTCTCTCCCTCCGTCCCTCTCCCTTTACCAGCACCGTTTAATGTTGATATTTTTACACGGCCTACTTCCTGTAGAGGGGCCATTTGTAATGGAGATGACCTCACCTTTAGCTCTAGCCTGTCTTTCAGGGCCTGTGTGTCTGGCTCAATGGGGTAATGGCTTTCTTGGACGAGAGGTAGAAGAGGAGAGGAGAGCAGAGGAGAGGGGCTACTCCTAAACAAAGCCATATGAGGGACTCAGAAAGCCTTTCAGGACTTCATTAGCCCAACTGGGAGAAGGGAAGGTTAAGGGCCCCAGCAAGCTGGTACTGTTTAGCTGCTTAATGTCAACAGGAACGCTCAGGCAGCTGAAGAGCACACACGCACGGATGCATGCACACACACTCACACATACCCATCCCATCCAGCCCCACGTCCCTGTCGGTTTCCCCCCTCCATCCTTTGGACTGGAGAGGCCACACGGGGACACTCCCACTCTCCATTCAGCCTCATCATAGCACAGCCGTGGGCATCACACACATGCCGACTGGGACACCTCACACACACACACACACACCTCCAAATACAGTATGCACGGTTTAAACAGAAGGTATTGTGAGGAGAGGAGAGACAATGCTCTCTCCTGCTGAGTCTCTCTGCCAGACAGGTCTGATCCAGGATTGTCTGTCGTTCACATGAGATCATCCTCATTTGGGTCTGTACTCTTAGAGCGACAAAGGCTGTGGTGAAATATGGCATGGGATGATATCATTCATGCTGTCGTGGGTTAGAACTCACCCAATTGATGTTACCACATATTCAGACTCTTTGTGGAGGAGTAGATATGCAATTTCTACAGAATTATTAGTGTTTGGCTACAATACAATCAGGGACACAACTTTGGATCTAGAAGTGGGGAGGACATAATTATTATTCTACATTTTTTTATCCAATAGGATAAACACTCCAAACAGCCTACACGACCGCTCGGAGGCGTCCACATAGTCCTAAAGCACACCATTGCCTTGTTTTGTATCACAATCCATTGATAAAACTGGGGGGGGGGTGCAAAAATGTCATGACATGTCCCCGTCCCCGTCCCAAGTGAAAGTGAAAGTTATGCCTCAGAATACAACATTCATCTAATCCAAATGTTGGTGTGCGTGTATGTCTCTGCATTTACATATCTACTGTATATCACTGTGTACATGTCTGTGTGTATGTTGATGGTCAGCTCCACTGAAACCCGGATCTTATCCAAAATCTCCCACACCAGAAAAAGGACATACATTTGCAGTCAAGCACAATAACTTCCTGGAGTAACTATGATGTCAGCTATAACAGACAGAGAGTCAACTGATACCAAGGAAGCTATTTCATTAGGGGCTGACATTTCAACTATACAGAGACTGGCAGTAGCTACACTCCCACTTTAAATGCCCTATCAAATATCATCTCCATAACATCAGTGTGTGATTCTGTTTTGCTCCACTCTGACCCCTTAGGCCTGCTGGTGGTGTGTATTTAACACACACACACACACACACACACACACACACACACACACACACACACACACACACGGACAGACACAGACAGACACAGACAGACAGACAGACAGACAAACTGACCACATGCCGAAGAAGTGCCGTTGCAGAGCATCACCTGTCTCTTCCACAGAGAACTGATCCTACTCTCTCTCTCTCTCTCTCTCTCTCTCTCTCTCTCTCCGTTTGTATTGTGTTGCAACCCGACCCCCATCACCACACTGGCTCTACTCCCCTGGAACAGAGGAGCATTGGTACAGGCCATACGTGCGGCTGCTCTGCCCTGAAAGAGACACAATAGAAATGGCGATTGAAATCAGGCTCGGGCCACGTGTATCTGAGATGTTGGGGGGTGTCGGTGGAAGATGGGGGTTAATTTCAAAGCTGATGAATATCAAATGAACAAGAGAAAGGTCGGTAACCTGAAGCCGGCGTCTTCTCTCTCTCTCTCTCTCTCTCTCTCTCCTCTATCTCTCTTTTCTCTCCTCCCCCTCTCGCTCTTTCTCTTTTCTCTCTGTCTCTTTTCTTTCCACTTTCTCTCTGTCTCTCTCTCTCCTCTATATTTCTCTCTCTCTCTCTCTGTGTGTCTCTTTTCTCTTCTCTCTTTCTCTGTCTCGTTCTCTCTATATTTCTCTCTCTCTGTCTCTTTTCTCTCCTCTCTTTCTCTGTCTCTTTCTCTCCTCTGTATTTCTCTCTCTATCTCTCTCTCCACTCTCTATCTCTCTTTCTCTTTTCTCTCTGTTTTTATGGTGTAAGGTTGGGTTTTTTGTTATCTTTTGAGTGTGAATAGAGTGTGATGGGTGATGGTGAGGCATGAGGAGGAGAGGACTGTGTTGAAGCGCCACCTAGTGTCACGGAGCTGAATGTCACCTGGAACACAGAGGGAGGAGAGAAAGGTGAAAACAAAGGCCTTGACCAGTGTTAAGGCCTTTGTTTTTTACTCGACCTGGAGAGAATATCCATGCTATGAAATATTGCTCTATCACTTCAAAAATATAGATTTATAAACAAATACAGACGGTTTATGTTAGTAATTAGAGGTACAATGACGTCTTGTGTCAGAACTAGTTTTAGCAGGAACAGTTGTCATACTGTAGGATGTGCGTTTCTATTAGCCTTAAGAACAAGTGTTCCAGTGTTGCTGGAAACGTTTTGATAGTGCACAAATTAAAGTTGTATAAATATCTCCTTGGTTGCCATTATGTGTAGAGTTACAGGTAAAAGAGCTCAGCTTGGTCTGCAGTCATTTGATAGTCACCAGCCACCAGCAGCCACCAGTGACAATAGCCTTGGATAATTACTACAAGTCAATGAGTAAAGTTTTCCCAATCGTTCAATGTGCCCTTGAATCCAGCACTGTCAACACAGATTCATCGTTGACATTTGCTCCGAGTTATACCCATCGCCATCAAGCCTCGGCTACCAGGAGACTGACAGTGACATGACGCTGTCACAAAGCATAACGGTAACATCCACTGAGCCCCCCCCTGTCACTCCGACCCTTGGCCTCAGGGCTGCTCCCTAGCCCATTTAGGTTTATCACAACAATGAAAATTAGCATTATACAGACGCCTGTGCACATCGCCCCTTCTAGGGTATTTGCCCGGGCTGGAGTGACAGTGTCACCTTCTTATCTAAGATGATGTTGTATAGACAGAGACATTTAGCTAAGAGATAGCATGGGGATTTGGTGGGACTACTGTCTGTGGTGCTTTGTCACTTTAGATGAATTGTGGAAGGGATTATTATCATGATAATTTTTATATTATGTTTCCTGGCATGTAGCCAGCGCCCTGTCGCTTGATGTGTTTGTGGATTACATTTACCGATAGGCCTCGTGATAGTCAATGATTCAACTGCATTTTTCCTGTTATGAATCAAAACCATTTCGGATAATACGGTCCCTTTTCCCTTTATCCTGTGTGTTATGTGCTTACAAATGTTCTGTGTAACTACATTAATTAAGTCTATAGAGACCAATGAATCTTAGTTGGCAGAACTTAAATATGGAATGCTCATGGATGTGTACATTCCTTCATAATGTGCTTTAATGCAATTGGTCCCAATAAACCTCAGGAATATGTTCAAATTTGTGCTGTATGTTTCAAGTAGGTAATTGGGGCTTGAGCACATCTCCAAACAATTTTTTTGACAATTCCATGTTAGCTCAAGAATCTATGTAAGCTTCTGTTGTTGACTGCACCGTCAAAATGAAAAGTCTCAGTCTGTTTCAAAACAGCCACAGGTAGAATATGGAGGGCAGTAAAAACAGATATTACATAAAGATCAGTAAAGGTAGCGCTAGGGAGAAAATGGAGGATGGACCTCCGCAGAACTTTTCTCCAATTATAAAACATATTTAAAACAACATCCTTGTAAATAAAACTGTACTAAATATACTCAAATGTTGTTTTTGTATTTTTTTGGCACAGCCTTTTTAAAAGGGTTCCATATCTCTTCACTGTACTTCCTGTTGTCAAGCTGCCCCATTGGTCAACTAACCCAATCCCAGAATGCTCAGTGGCATGGCTGGCCTGCTGGAGGCAACGAGAAATGTAACCTAACGTGACACCACTAAAAACATTCAATGATGTTTCTGTCTGTCTGAATGTGTACACGAGTGTGTATTTTTGCGTGTGTGTGGGTATCCGTTTGTACGTATGTATGTGTGTACATGTGTATGCATGCAGGCCATATTTGTGTGTATTCGTGTGTGTATGTCATTCCGTGTGTCTGTCTATGTGGCTGCGCATGCATGTGTATGTCTGGGTGTGTTTTGTATTGCACTAGTAAACATTTAGTCTTGCCAGAGGAGTCTTCCAGAAGAGCAGGTTTCAGGAGCAGGGGCTTGTGAAGAGTTCTCGTTGCTGACTGGAGCTGGGACAGATGTTCACTGCTCGCCTGCTCACACACTCAGTGAGCAGCATCGGCCCTAGACAAACACACACGCACGTATGCACACATGCACGTATGCATGCACACGCACAGTTGAGGAATGCCAAATGTTCTGAGTGGCAGGAGTGATGCAGGCAATGATAAGTGTGATTCATTGGGAGTGTGGTTCACAGTTTGTGTAAATCTACAGAGAGGCTAACCTCGTTGTGCAACTGTCTTCTATGGGCATCGCATGTCACTACAAAAAAACTATTTGTCTAGGTTCTGAGAAAAGCTCTGATATCGTTTGACTGAAACCATGCCTTCCGTTTCATAAGTGGGTTTTGTTGGTTTGTCATTGCGGAAAAATAGGCTTTCAGAATTGACTTTGACACTAGCGCTTTTGAATGCTGTTGTTTTTCGTAATCTCTTGTACTGGTCATGAGGGAAAATGTACTGTTTCATAGGATGCAGACACCCATATCAACAATTAGTCCAAAACTGATTACACATCTGCTTTGTGTTTAGAGAAACATGGAGGAGAGAAACGTGGAGGAGAGAGACATGAAGGAGAGAAACGTGGAGGAGAGAAACATGGAGGAGAGAGACATGAAGGAGAGAAACGTGGAGGAGAGAAACATGGAGCAGAGAAACATGGAGGAGAGAGACATGGAGGAGAGAAACGTGGAGGAGAGAAACGTGGAGGAGAGAAACATGGAGGAGAGAGACATGGAGGAGAGAAACGTGGAGGAGAGAGACATGAAGGAGAGAAACGTGGAGGAGAGAAACATGGAGCAGAGAAACATGGAGGAGAGAGACATGGAGGAGAGAAACATGGAGGAGAGAAACGTGGAGGAGAGAAACATGGAGGAGAGAGACATGGAGGAGAGAAACGTGGAGGAGAGAGACATGGAGGAGAGAAACGTGGAGGAGAGAGAAATGGAGGAGAGAAACGTGGAGGAGAGAGACATGGAGGAGAGAAACGTGGAGGAGAGAGACATGGAGGAGAGAAACGTGGAGGAGAGAGACATGGAGGAGAGAAATGTGGAGGAGAGAGACATGGAGGAGAGAAACGTGGAGGAGAGAGACATGGAGGAGAGAAACGTGGAGGAGAGAGACATGGAGGAGAGAAACGTGGAGGAGAGAGACATGGAGGAGAGAAATGTGGAGGAGAGAGAAATGGAGGAGAGAAACGTGGAGGAGAGAGACATGGAGGAGAGAAACGTGGAGGAGAGAGACATGGAGGAGAGAAACGTGGAGGAGAGAAACGTGGAGGAGAGAAACGTGGAGGAGAGAAACATGGAGCAGAGAAACGTGGAGGAGAGAAACATGGAGGAGAGAGACGTGGAGGAGAGAAACATGGAGGAGAGAAATGTGGAGGAGAGAAACGTGGAGGAGAGAAACGTGGAGGAGAGAGACGTGGAGGAGAGAAACATGGAGGAGAGAAATGTGGAGGAGAGAGACATGGAGGAGAGAAACGTGGATGAGAGAAACGTGGAGGAGAGAAACGTGGAGGATAGAAACATGGAGCAGAGAAACGTGGAGGAGAGAAACATGGAGGAGAGAGACATGGAGGAGAGAGACATGGAGGAGAGAGACATGGAGGAGAGAAACGTGGAGGAGAGAAACGTGGAGGAGAGAAACATGGAGCAGAGAGACATGGAGGAGAGAAACGTGGAGGAGAGAAACATGGAGCAGAGAGACATGGAGGAGAGAAACATGGAGGAGAGAGACATGGAGGAGAGAAACGTGGAGGAGAGAAACATGGAGGAGAGAGACATGGAGGAGAGAGACATGGAGGAGAGAAACGTGGAGGAGAGAGACATGGAGGAGAGAAACGTGGAGGAGAGAAACATGGAGGAGAGAAACGTGGTGGAGAGAAACATGGAGGAGAGAAACGTGGAGGAGAGAAACATGGAGGAGAGAAACATGGAGGAGAGAGACATGGAGGAGAGAAACGTGGAGGAGAGAGACATGGAGGAGAGAAACGTGGAGGAGAGAGACATGGAGGAGAGAAACATAGAGGAGAGAGACATGGAGGAGAGAGACATGGAGGAGAGAAACATGGAGGAGAGAAACATGGAGGAGAGAAACGTGGAGGAGAGAGACGTGGAGGAGAGAAACGTGGAGGAGAGAAACGTGGAGGAGAGAAACATGGAGGAGAGAAACGTGGAGGAGAGAAACGTGGAGGAGAGAAACATGGAGCAGAGAAACGTGGAGGAGAGAGACATGGAGGAGAGAAACGTGGAGGAGAGAAACATGGAGGAGAGAAACGTGGAGGAGAGAAACGTGGAGGAGAGAAACGTGGAGGAGAGAAACGTGGAGGAGAGAAACATGGAGCAGAGAAACGTGGAGGAGAGAGACATGGAGGAGAGAAACGTGGAGGAGAGAAACATGGAGGAGAGAAACGTGGAGGAGAGAGACATGGAGGAGAGAAACGTGGAGGAGAGAGACATGGAGGAGAGAAACGTGGAGGAGAGAAACATGGAGGAGAGAAACGTGGAGGAGAGAGACATGGAGGAGAGAAACATGGAGGAGAGAAACGTGGAGGAGAGAAACGTGGAGGAGAGAAACATGGAGCAGAGAAACGTGGAGGAGAGAGACATGGAGGAGAGAAACGTGGAGGAGAGAAACATGGAGGAGAGAAACGTGGAGGAGAGAGACATGGAGGAGAGAAACATGGAGGAGAGAAACGTGGAGGAGAGAAACATGGAGCAGAGAAACGTGGAGGAGAGAAACGTGGAGGAGAGAAACGTGGAGGAGAGAAAAGTGGAGGAAAGAGACATGGAGGAGAGAAACATGGAGGAGAGAAACGTGGAGGAGAGAAACATGGAGCAGAGAAACGTGGAAGAGAGAGACATGGAGGAGAGAGACGTGGAGGAGAGAAACATGGAGGAGAGAAACATGGAGGAGAGAGACATGGAGGAGAGAAACGTGGAGGAGAGAGACGTGGAGGAGAGAAACGTGGAGGAGAGAGACGTGGAGGAGAGAAACGTGGAGGAAAGAGACGTGGAGGAGAGAGACATGGAGGAGAGAAACATGGAGGAGAGAAACATGGAGGAGAGAGACATGGAGGAGAGAAACGTGGAGGAGAGAGACGTGGAGGAGAGAAACGTGGAGGAGAGAGACATGGAGGAGAGAAACATGGAGGAAAGAGACGTGGAGGAAAGAAACGTGGAGGAGTGAAACATGGAGGAGAGAAACGTGGAGGAGAGAGACATGGAGGAGAGAGACATGGAGGAGAGAGACATGGAGGAGAGAAATGTGGAGGAGAGAAACATGGAGGAGAGAGACATGTAGGAGAGAGACGTGTAGGAGAGAAACGTGAAGGAGAGAAATGTGGAGGAGAGAAACGTGGAGGAGAGAAACATGGAGGAGAGAAACATGGAGGAGAGAAACATGGAGGAGAGAAACGTGGAGGAGAGAAACATGGAGCAGAGAAACATGGAGGAGAGAAACGGGGAGGAGAGAAACATGGAGGAGAGAGACATGGAGGAGAGAAACGTGGAGGAGAGAAACGTGTAGGAGAGAAACGTGGAGGAGAGAAACGTGGAGGAGAAAAACATGGAGGAGAGAGACATGAAGGAGAGAAACGTGGAGGAGAGAAACATGGAGCAGAGAAACATGGAGGAGAGAAACGGGAGGAGAGAAACATGGAGGAGAGAGACATGGAGGAGAGAAACATGGAGGAGAGAAACATGGAGGAGAGAAACATGGAGGAGAGAGGCGTGGAGGAGAAAAACATGGAGGAGAGAGGCGTGGAGGAGAGAGGCGTGGAGGAGAGAAACATGGAGGAGAGAAACATGGAGGAGAGAGGCGTGGAGGAGAGAGGCGTGGAGGAGAGAAACATGGAGGAGAGTGTCACAACAAAGTATTATCACCTATCTATTTTCTTCCTTTAAAACGTTCTGTATCAAATTCTCTAGGAAGAAAGAAGTTATGCTCCAGAAAGAAGGGCAACTCAATTCTCTCAATCCGGATTAATCCCAAATGTGTAAATGTAATGTCCTGATTGGAGAGCAGAAAAAACATCTCATGAAGGGTTCATTTACTTGAAGTGCTTGGCAGCTTGAAAGAATCCTACTTCAGTTTAAAGAGAATCCCTCTCGGTGGACTGGACTTCCTCTCTCTCTCTCTCTCTCTCTCTCTCTCTCTCTCTCTCTCTCTCTCTCTCTCTCCACCGATAGTAATTGCTGTCTGTTTCCAATGCACATGTCAATTTAATTGGCTGTGAACGCAATTATAGTAGATTGAGATAAAAAGGGACTGACGTACCCCATAACATTGTATGTACCAATACAATTCATTTTAGTGGTTTCACATTGATTTGGGCATCAACTCAATGGGTATCCCAGAGAAACTAAATGCTCTATTCAAACGCGTATAAAAACAAAATAGGACACAGACGTTGTGTGAGTGGTGAACATGTATCCTGTGAGAATGTGTGGGCCTGAGTGCGTGTACATGCGTGCGTGCTTTTTGACATTAGCATTGAGTACGTTCCAATGTGGTAACGAGCAAAACATTCTGGCCTCCCAATGCCCCCTGGGAGTCACCGATATCTTGTAATCAAAGAAAGAATTATGGCTGGAGAGTCACTGAGTCGGCGGCCACTTTGTTCACCCAGAGGATTCTTTTCTTCTTCTTCTTTCACTTGTTCGTTCTGTTTGTTTCTGTGCGGTGTGGATCTGACCCCCCTCCCCCCCGCCCCCAAAGCTGAGTCTTTTATTTGACTTGCGGTAAAAACACATCCTGGTGAAATTACATCCGCATGGTTATACACTGGCTGCTCAGAGGAGATGGCATGGAGCAGGGCATGTTAGAGTGACAACAGCAATGACAACAACAACATCACCTCAGCCTCCAATACAAATCTCTGATGACAAAATAATAGACACTTTGGAATGTGTTCGAGTAAAATCCCTTGTCCACGGTCATTTCAAATGCGTTAACAGTAATTATTCCTATCATTGTGGAAGTATTGAAGATAGTGGTTGGAATGATGTTAATCATCCCGATAACTGACACCACACCGTAGCCTACCCACCATTGACATTTCTCTTTTTTTCCTGTGAAGACATTTCAGCCTACAGGAAAGAGGCCGCTGTATGTTCACGTCTTCCGAAAGCAAGGATTAGTGAGTTGAAAGGTTAGGCCGTAAGTCAATGTTTGCTTTGCAGCTTACCTCCATGATTGAGGTTTGTAATTATCGAACATTACCTCTAACCTGCCTTTCACTGAATGCTTATCTTTTTTTCTAGCCCCGTTTGAGAAGAAAATAAACCTCGACCGCAACTTTCTTTTCATAAGTGGACGGACCGTGTTTTCACTCATAATGAAATATGCCTTGGTTCATTTCATTATGTGGTATATTTTTAACTGTGCTAGAGCATCGTGTGCCCTCAGCCCTTCTGTGTTTATTTGTGTTGGGGTGACAAAATAAATGTCCTTAAAACCACAACCTATAGGTCAGAATGGGATCCAGTACATTAAGAAGAGAAGGAGTGGGTTTGTGGTTCTTTACAGTGTGGCATAATAGAAATGTGAGTGGAGTTGCCTTATGACAGTGCAGCAGTGAGTCTAACCCTTCTCTGAGCCCTTGTGAGACCATCATCCTTGAGAAAACAGACACAGTGAAAATTGAATCTATTCTATTGTTATGTTTTGCCATTCAATTGGGCCTTACTTTTCCCTGACAGTAATCCACAATAAATTGGGGTATTTTTTCTTAATATTTCCTAAAGTCTCAGACGGATTCCGTCGCCGCCCATCTGGAACCAATAGAGGTGGATGGTTGGAGCCCAGGAGCCCAGACCAGGACACACAGTCAATCGGTTGATGGAAACCAGTCACAGAACTCTTTTCCCAGAGAGTTTGTTTATTGCACTTTGTTTCCACATGATCAAGGGATACAGCGTATCCTCCATTGGGATTGTTTAAAGATGGCTGACTGTCATTCTTTTACTTTGTGTCTTCATATTTCCTCCGTTGTTGCTATATGGTTTATATATTTGTGTCACAAAAATGTGTTCAGATGTTAGAGTATGGGTTTCTGTATGTACATTGTTTGGTTAGCATATGGTATGCTTTATATACATTGTCTGGTTAGCATATGGTGTGTTGTATCTACCATTGTCTGGTTAGCATATGGTATGATGTATGTATATTGTCTGGTTAGCATATGGTAGGATGTATGTACATTGTCTGGTTAGCGTATGGTATACTGTATATACATTGTCTGGTTAGTGTATGGTATGATGTATGTACATTGTCTGGTTAGCGTATGGTTTGCTGTATCTACCATTGTCTGGTTAGCATATGGTATGATGTATATACATTGTCTGGTTAACATATGGTTCGCTGTATCTACCATTGTCTGGTTAGCATATGGTATGATGTATGTATATTGTCTGGTTAGCGTATGGTATACTGTATATACATTGTCTGGTTAGTGTATGGTATGATGTATGTACATTGTCTGGTTAGCGTATGGTATGATGTATGTACATTATCTGGTTAGCATATGGTATGATGTATGTAAATTGTCTGGTTAGCGTATGGTATGATGTATGTACATTGTCTGGTTAGCGTATGGTATGATGTATGTACATTGTCTGGTTAACGTATGGTATGATGTATGTATATTGTCTGGTTAGCGTATGGTATGATGCATGTACATTGTCTGGTTAGCGTATGGTATGATGTATGTACATTGTCTGGTTAGCGTATGGCATGATGTATGTACATTGTCTGGTTAGCGTATGGTATGATGTATGTACATGGTCTGGTTAGTATATGGTATGATGTATGTACATTGTCTGGTTAGCGTATGGTATGATGTATGTATATGGTCTGGTTAGCGTATGGTATGATGTATGTACATGGTCTGGTTAGCATGGGGTATGATGTATGTACATTGTCTGGGTAGCGTATTGTACGATGTATGTACATGGTCTGGTTAGAATATGGTATGATGTATCTACATTGTCTGGTTAGCGTATGGTATGATGTATGTATATGGTCTGGTTAGCGTATTGTATGATGTATGTACATTGTCGGGTTAGCGTATGGTATGATGTATGTACATTGTCTGGTTAGCGTATGGTATGATGTATGTACATGGTCTGGTTAGCGTATGGTATGATGTATGTACATTGTCTGGTTAGCGTATGGTATGATGTATGTATATGGTCTGGTTAGCGTATGGTATGATGTATGTACATGGTCTGGTTAGCATGGGGTATGGTGTATGTACATTGTCTGGTTAGCGTATGGTATGATGTATGTACATGGTCTGGTTAGCATGGGGTATGATATATGTACATTGTCTGGTTAGCGTATGGTATGATGTATGTACATGGTCTGGTTAGCATATGGTATGATGTATGTACATTGTCTGGTTAGCGTATGGTATGATGTATGTATATGGTCTGGTTAGCGTATGGTATGATGTATGTACATGGTCTGGTTAGCATGGGGTATGATGTATGTACATTGTCTGGGTAGCGTATTGTACGATGTATGTACATGGTCTGGTTAGAATATGGTATGATGTATCTACATTGTCTGGTTAGCGTATGGTATGATGTATGTATATGGTCTGGTTAGCGTATTGTATGATGTATGTACATTGTCGGGTTAGCGTATGGTATGATGTATGTACATTGTCTGGTTAGCGTATGGTATGATGTATGTACATTGTCTGGTTAGCGTATGGTATGATGTATGTATTTGGTCTGGTTAGCGTATGGTATGATGTATGTATATGGTCTGGTTAGCGTATGGTATGATGTATGTACATGGTCTGGTTAGCGTATGGTATGATGTATGTACATTGTCTGGTTAGCGTATGGTATGATGCATGTACATTGTCTGGTTAGCGTATGGTATGATGTATGTACATTGTCTGGTTAGCGTATGGTATGATGCATCTACATTGTCTGGTTAGCGTATGGTATGATGTATGTACATTGTCTGGTTAGCGTATGGTATGATGCATGTACATTGTCTGGTTAGCGTATGGTATGATGTATGTACATGGTCTGGTTAGCGTATGGTATGATGTATGTACATGGTCTGGTTAGCGTATGGTATGATGTATGTACATTGTCTGGTTAGCGTATGGTATGATGCATGTACATTGTCTGGTTAGCGTATGGTATGATGTATGTACATTGTCTGGTTAGCGTATGGTATGATGCATCTACATTGTCTGGTTAGCGTATGGTATGATGTATGTACATTGTCTGGTTAGCGTATGGTATGATGCATGTACATTGTCTGGTTAGCGTATGGTATGATGTATGTACATGGTCTGGTTAGCATGGGGTATGATGTATGTACATTGTCTGGTTAGCGTATGGTATGATGCATGTACATTGTCTGGTTAGCGTATGGTACTGTATGCTGTATGTATATACATTGTCTGGTTAGCTATGTACATAGGTGTACAGAGGCCCATTATCAGCAACCATCACTCCTGTGTTCAAATGGCACATTGTGTTAGCTAATCCAAGTTTGTCATTTTAAAAGGCTAATTGATCATTAGAAAACACTTTTGCAATTATGTTAGCACAGCTGAAAACTGTTGTCCTGATTAAAGAAGCAATAAAAATGGCCTTCTTTAGACTAGTTGAGTATCTGGAGCATCAGCATTTGTGGGTTTGATTACAGGCTCAAAATGTCCAGAAAAATAACTTTCTTCTGAAACTTGTCAGTCTATTCTTGTTCTGAGAAATGAAGGTCTCGTACAACGCTGTGTACTACTCCCTTCACAGAACAGCGCAAACTGGCGCTAACCAGAATATAAAGAGGAGTGGGAGGCTCCAGTGCACAACTGAGCAAGAGGACAAGTACATTAGAGTGTCTAGTTTGAGAAACAGATGCCTCACAAGTCCTCAACTGGCAGCTTCATTAAATCGTACCTGCAAAACACCAGTCTCAACGTCAGCAGTGACGGGGCGACTCAGGGATGCTGGCCTTCTAGGCAGAGTTGCAAAGAAAAATCCATACCTCAGACTGGCCAATAAAAATAAAATATTAAGATGGGCAAAAGAACACAGACACTGGACAGAGGAACTCTGCCTAGTAGGCCAGCATCCCAGGGGTCGCGTCTTCACTGTTAACGTTGAGACTGGTGTTTACACTGTATTTCTGATCAATTTGATGTTATTTTAATGGACAAAAAAATTGCTTTTCTTTCAAAAACAAGGACATTTCTAAGTCACCGCAAACCTTTGAATGGTAGTGTACATTGTCTGGTTAGTGTATGGTATTCTGTATATACATTTCTGGTTAGCGTATGGTATGCTGTATATACATTTCTGGTTAGCATATGGTATGCTGTATATACATTGCTGTATGTACATTGTCTGGTTAGTGTATGGTATGCTGTATATACATTTCTGGTTAGCGTATGGTATGCTGTATATACATTTCTGGTTAGCATATGGTATGCTGTATATACATTTCTGGTTAGCGTATGGTATGCTGTATATACATTTCTGGTTAGCGTATGGTATGCTGTATATACATTTCTGGTTAGCGTATGGTATGCTGTATACACATTGTCTGGTTAGTGTATGGTATGCTGTATATACATTTCTGGTTAGCGTATGGTATGCTGTATATACATTTCTGGTTAGCATATGGTATGCTGTATATACATTTCTGGTTAGCGTATGGTATGCTGTATATACATTTCTGGTTAGCGTATGGTATGCTGTATATACATTTCTGGTTAGCGTATGGTATGCTGTAGACACATTTCTGGTTAGCGTATGGTATGCTGTATACACATTTCTGGTTAGCGTATGTTATGCTGTATACACATTTCTGGTTAGCGTATGGTATGCTGTATATACATTTCTGGTTAGCGTATGGTATACTGTATACACATTTCTGGTTAGCGTATGGTATGCTGTATATACTTTTCTGGTTAGCGTATGGTATGCTGTATACACATTTCTGGTTAGCGTATGGTATGCTGTATACACATTTCTGGTTAGCGTATGGTATGCTGTATACACATTTCTGGTTAGCGTATGGTATGCTGTATATACATTTCTGGTTAGCGTATGGTATGCTGTATACACATTTCTGGTTAGCGTATGGTATGCTGTATACACATTTCTGGTTAGCATATGGTATGCTGTATACACATTTCTGGTTAGCGTATGGTATGCTGTATACACATTTCTGGTTAGCGTATGGTATGCTGTATACACATTTCTGGTTAGCGTATGGTATGCTGTATATACATTTCTGGTTAGAGTATGGTATGCTGTATACACATTTCTGGTTAGCGTATGGTATGCTGTATACACATTTCTGGTTAGCATATGGTATGCTGTATACACATTTCTGGTTAGCGTATGGTATGCTGTATACACATTTTCTCATATGGAAAGTCTTTTTTGTTATAATATCATGCTGGCAGACAACTATTGACCAACAAGTATGCACTATCCAAGAGTAGCTTTTGCATAATGAATCTATTTGCAGGGTTTACAGGTTATAATGTATTCTCAATATATATATATATATCTGTCATAGCACATTGTCACAACATAATACTCTCCCAGCATTATGATGTATGACCTTCTTACAAATAACACATGCTCAGTCAATACTCCTAAATCCTAAACTGATTATGAGTGAATAAAAACATATCTCAATAGGTAATTACAATATAGTACCTACCATTGTTTACATATATAACACATACATTTCCTACCTACTCACATTCATTTGTAATTCTTCCTTGAGTCCTCA
Source organism: Oncorhynchus tshawytscha (assembly GCF_018296145.1). Taxonomy (NCBI): domain Eukaryota; kingdom Metazoa; phylum Chordata; class Actinopteri; order Salmoniformes; family Salmonidae; genus Oncorhynchus; species Oncorhynchus tshawytscha. The sequence goes on along the minus strand of NC_056457.1, from coordinate 18,478,533 downwards.
CCTCTGCGTACTGTATGTTTCATTTCCCTTCCATTGAACATACCTCATTAAATCTCACTTTTCCATATCCCTTGTCCCAGTAAATAAAGTTGTTGTTGTGGGAGCCATGCTCTGCTCACTGCAGTTTCAGAGGTAATTGAAAATGTGATAAGTCACAAGTGCAATTTAACTTGCATCCTACCCATGTTAGTGTCTCTGTCTGTAACAGGTCAGAAGGAAATTATATTTTTTTAAAGGGGACCCATGAAATTGCACTCAAAATAGATGGAGTGTAAAAGCAATATTTAAATGCATTTGCGCTCATATTTCTCATTCACTTGACATGACAACAAAAAAATGCATTTCCATTCATTTTGAAAATAAGATTGAGTACGTTGCGGCAATATGGAAGAGTCTATTGCCCATTGGAGTTGCACTGGTGAGGAAAATCAGCAATTCATCATCACTTTCTTTGTTGTTTTGGTTTTGATGTAGGAAATGTATTCAGCTGTTCAAGGGCTAAAATTACATGGTTGTTCATCAGCAATAAAGGGAAAGTAAGCATGCTTTTTAATTATAATTTAAAATGGAGTACTACACTAAATGTTATCAAGTAGGTGTATAATTATGCTCCTGCATCTCAAATGCTCATGTAAAGATTCAACCGAATGCTCTTGTGCTTCCTTAGTTCATTAAATAATCCAAGTTCCTTGGCCAACTTTTGGCTGACTTGTGCATATCTATAGCGCCACTATGGGACCGGTGTGTAAAGCTACTGCAGTCTGCAGCAGGCCTAGCTCTCCAACGTCCCCGACCAACTGTCATCCCTGCACCACAGAGAGAGTCCTGCGTTCGCTCTGTGTGGGAAGACGCTCTCCTTTGAGAGGGCAGCTGCCTTCGCTTCGGTCCGAGGCCTGTGACCCACTTAACCCACCATTTCAACCTCCATCTCAGATGCTGAGAAGTCCCCCTCTGCCACCCTCTCTCCCGTTCTCAGCCACTCAAGATTGATGGTGTGGCCCTAAACCTGCTGGCAAACTGCTTCTTTGAGGCCCTTCTGACAGAGCATGGAAGGTTGGGAGCCAATCGCCAGAGCTGAAAGTGGGTTTGCTTAAAACCACGGCGGGCCCACTGAGACCATCTGTGTGATGTGGACGTGTACTAGATATCGTGTAGCTGGATGTGGGGAGAGGACAGAGGCTTTTGCCTCGTGTTTCAGTCTTTCAGAGCTGCTGCTGTTCCTGATGAACTCTCTCTGCCTGGAGGGGATCGGGCACATTCTCCAGGCCCAGAACTCTTTGAGAAGAAAGGGGTTGGCGAGAGGTTCAAGAGAATTTGTGTTTCAACACGAACTGTTGTTTGTGCTTATCAGCAAACCTGTCATACATCATTTGATGTTTTCTATGGATAATGGCCTCGGGCGGCTTGTTTGCTAAGTTAGGATGCTCATAACTTCTTTCTTGCCGACGATCATCCATTTAGGAAATTCAGGACAATCCTACACTAAAACTCCATTATTCTAAACTATCGGTAATTCGGAATAGTTCTGGAATCAGACAGAGGGAGAGGTTAACCTCTCAAGTCTGGGAATGAGTGGCAGTGTACGAACGCAGTGGAATTCATCACTATAATTACTCCTGGGAAAAGTTTTTGGAGAAAGGAATTTTCCAGTCACTGCTTCCCTGCATAATTGATACAGCCCTCATGATTAAGTTGATGAAACTCACCTCTAAGGTCCGAGGACATCTCCTAATTAGATATATGTAATATCCCTATGGCTTCAATTAGCATTAGACCAGAAGGTTAGGAATCATCTAGAATTCATGTTGATGGTGAACTTGAAGGTTGTACCGACGGACTGGTCATTTAACCTGTATTGAAAAGTAGTTGTCATCAATTGTCTGTGGTAAGAGCTTACTAAATGGGCCTACACTCTGAAATGCTTTCCCTCTGCTTCAAGCAAGGAGCCAGCTCCCTTTAAAAGAAATTGGTGAGACAACACACTTGATTGTTACAGTAACTCACATAATTCAAACAAGCATTTCAACACGGCAGAATACATTTCCCTGTCAAGGTTTTGATATCAAATGTCAAAAACACGACTACAGTATGTGTGCTTGTGTACGTTTGAAAACAAACTAAATACCCCTTTGCTTTTAGACGGGTAATATCCCATCAGAACTCAACAAGTGTGTGGTGACGTAATGGTGGATCGGAGGATGTCAGTGAGTGAGTGCTGCTGGAGGATGCTGTACGTATTTTGGTGATTGATGTTTCTCGAGGCGGCAGACTTAATGATGCTTCCTGGGATGGCAGGCTCTCTTCCGACATGTAAGGACTCCACCATTATGTGATGAAGGCCCTCCGAAGGGATCAAGTGGCAAGGTGTGTTAACAGCACACGGGAGGCATGGAAACCTCCACAATATGATGCTTCCTAGAAGAAAGAAGAGCGGAGCCCGAGGTGTGATGATGAACATGAGCTCTGCAAACACCGCTGTGCCTCCCTGCTCTTAAAAACACCCCCGTAATGACACCTGCATGAGACTAAAATGGTGTGCCTGCATGGCGTGCGCGTGTGTGTGTTTGACAGAGAGGGAGAGAAAAAAAGACAGAGAGAAGAAAGATATACACTGTATTTATACTGAGATAGAGATAGATAGAACAAGATACAGGGAGTAAAAGAGTGGTAGAGTGAAAGAGAGTGGTAGAGTAAAAGAGAGATAGAGAGGTAGAGTAAAAGAGAGGTAGAGTAAAAGAGAGAGAGTAAAAGAGAAAGGTAGAATAAAAGAGAAAGGTCAAATAAAAGAGAGATGTAGAGTAAAAGAGAGGTAGAGTAAAAGAGGAAGGAAGAGTAAAAGAGAAAGGTAGAGTAAAAGAGAGGTAGAGTAAAAGAGAGGTAGAGTAAAAATGAGGTAGAGTAAAAGAGAGGTAGAGTAAAAGAGAGGTAGAGTAAAAGAGAGGTAGAGTAAAAAAGAGAGAGTAAAAGAAAGGTAGAGTAAAAGAGAAAGGTAGAGTAAAAGAGAGGTAGAGTAAAAGAGAGGTAGAGTAAAAGAGAAAGGTAGAGTAAAAAAAGAGGTAGAGTAAAAGAGAAAGGTAGAGTAAAAGAGAGGTAGAGTAAAAATGAGGTAGAGTAAAAAAGAGAGAGTAAAAAAAAGGTAGAGTAAAAGAGAAAGGTAGAGTAAAAGAGAGGTAGAGTAAAAGAGAGGTAGAGTAAAAGAGAAAGGTAGAGTAAAAAAAGAGGTAGAGTAAAAGAGAAAGGTAGAGTAAAAGAGAAAGGTCAAATAAAAGAGAGAGGTAGAGTAAAAGAGAAAGGTAGAGTAAAAGAGAGGTAGAGTAAAAATGAGGTAGAGTAAAAATGAGGTAGAGTAAAAATGAGGTAGAGTAAAAGAGAGGTAGAGTAAAAGAGAGGTAGAGTAAAAGAGAGGTAGAGTAAAAGAGAAAGGTAGAGTAAAAAAAGAGGTAGAGTAAAAGAGAAAGGTAGAGTAAAAGAGAAAGGTCAAATAAAAGAGAGAGGTAGAGTAAAAGAGAGAGAGAGAATAAAAGAGAAAGGTCAAATAAAAGAGAGAGGTAGAGTAAAAGAGAGGTAGAGTAAAAAAGAGAGAATAAAAGAGAAAGGTAGAATAAAAGACAGTGGTAGAGTAAAAGAGAAAGGTAGAGTAAAAAAAGAGGTAGAGTAAAAGAGAAAGGTAGAATAAAAGAGAGAGGTAGAGTAAAAAAGAGGTAGAGTAAAAGAGGAAGGTAGAGTAAAAGAGAAAGGTAGAGTAAAAGAGAGGTAGAGTAAAAGAGAGGTAGAGTAAAAATGGAGTAGAGTAAAAGAGAGGTAGAGTAAAAGAGAGGTAGAGTAAAAGAGAGGTAGAGTAAAAAAAGAAAGGTAGAGTAAAAGAGAGGTAGAGTAAAAGAGAAAGGTAGAATAAAAGAGAGTGGTAGAGTAAAAGAGAAAGGTAGAGTAAAAAAAGAGGTAGAGTAAAAGAGAAAGGTAGAATAAAAGAGAGAGGTAGGGTAAAAGAGAAAGGTAGAATAAAAGAGAGTGGTAGAGTAAAAGAGAAAGGTAGAATAAAAGAGAGTGGTAGAGTAAAAGAGAAAGGTAGAGTAAAAGAGAGGTAGAGTAAAAATGAGGTAGAGTAAAAGAGAGGTAGAGTAAAAAAGAGGTAGAGTAAAAGAGAAAGGTAGAATAAAAGAGAGTGGTAGAGTAAAAGAGAAAGGTAGAGTAAAAAAAGAGGTAGAGTAAAAGAGAAAGGTAGAATAAAAGAGAGTGGTAGAGTAAAAAAGAAAGTTAGAATAAAAGAGAGTGGTAGAGTAAAAGATAAAGGTAGAATAAAAGAGAGAGGTAGAGTAAAAGAGAGGTAGAGTAAAAGAGAAATGTAGAATAAAAAAGAGGTGGTGTAAAAGAGAGGTAGAGTAAAAGAGAAAGTTAGAATAAAAGAGAGTGGTAGAGTAAAAGATAAAGGTAGAATAAAAGAGAGAGGTAGAGTAAAAGAGAGGTAGAGTAAAAGAGAAATGTAGAATAAAAAAGAGGTGGTGTAAAAGAGAGGTAGAGTAAAAGAGAAAGGTAGAATAAAAGAGAGGTAGTGTAAAAGAGAGGTAGAGTAAAAGAGAAAGGTAGAATAAAAGAGAGGAGGAGTAAAAGAGAGGTAGAGTAAAAGAGAAAGGTAGAGTAAAAAAGGTAGAGTAAAAGAGAGGTAGAGTAAAAAAGAGGTAGAGTAAAAAGAGGTAGAGTAAAAGATAAAGGTAGAATAAAAGAGAGTGGGAGAGTAAAAAAGAGGTAGAGTAAAAGAGAAAGGTAGAATAAAAGAGAAAGGTAGAATAAAAGAGAAAGGTAGAATAAAAGAGAGAGGTAGAGTAAAAGAGAAAGGTAGTATAAAAGAGAGTGGTAGAGTAAAAGAGGGGTAGAGTAAAAGAGAGTTAGAGTAACAGAGAAAGGTAGAATTAAAGAGAGGTAGAGTAAAAGAGAAATGTAGAATAAAAAGAAGTGGAGTAAAAGAGAGGTAGAGTAAGAGAAAGGTAGAATAAAAGAGAGAGGTAGAGTAAAAGAGAGGTAGAGTAAAAGAGAGGTAAAGTAAAAGAGAAAGGTAGAATAAAAGAGAGGAGGAGTAAAAGAGAAAGGTAGAATAAAAGAGTGGTAGAGTAAAAAAGAAGTAGAGTAAAAGAGAGGTAGAGTAAAAGAGAAAGATAGAATAAAAGAGAGTTGTAGAGTAAAAGAGAGGTAGAGTAAAAGAGAGATAGAGTAAAAGAGAGAGGTAGAGTAAAATAGAGGTAGAGTAAAAGAAAGGTAGAATAAAAACAATCCATAGAAAAACAGAGAGTAGAGGAGAATAACTGAAGCAGCTTTCTGATTCTCAGTCTTCTCTGCCTCCTCACCACTCCTGACCTTTGAGGCGGTGCCGAGTTGGCCCTGTGTCAGTGGTGGACGCCGTGGCTGGAGCCTGGGCTGGGGCTGAGCAGTAGGCCTGGAGCCTGAAGCCCAACCAAGCCCAAGCCCAGCACGACCACTCCTGGCCTGGCCTGATCAGCCTGTTCACTCCCTGTGTCCTCCGTGCTCCTGCAGCAGCTGCGCTCTTTTGGCTCCAGCCGCTAGGTGTACGTCTCTCCCCCCTCCTTCCTTCCATCTCTCCCTCCCTCCTTCCTTCCATCTCTCCCTCCCTCCCTCTCTCCTAGGCTTTGCCAGGCACAGGGGTTGTAATAGTGCCCAGCAATTACTGAGTTGGCATGTGTTGTGTTGTTTACTCACAGTCATATTCCTACTGGACTTTATTAAAACACCATCTGGTGTCAGTTCGGAAATGGTAAAGTAGGAAGGGGAAGAAAAGGAGGAGGAGGAGGAAAGAAGAGTGGGCTGGCTACAGGATGGCAGGAGTAGTAGACTCGTCTCAAGGCTTCTCTTGGAGAGACAGAGAGAGAGAGACAGAGAGAGAGAGACAGACAGACAGACAAACAGACAGACAGACAGAAAGAAAGAAAGAAAGAAAGAAAGAAAGAAAGAAAGAAAGAAAGAAAGAAAGAAAGAAAGAAAGACAGAAAGAAAGAAAGAAAGAAAGAAAGAAAGAAAGAAAGACAGACAGAAAGAAAGAAAGAAAGAAAGAAAGAAAGAAAGACAGAAAGAGCGGGCCATCATGTGTGTCTAATGTCGGGAGGACAGCATCTAATGAGATTTCCGTGCTGCACAGTGGCACGATGATCGGCAGCCAGATCACCGGCCAAAAATGGATGGCACCCGTTTCAATAATGTGCTCCACTCTATTCCTGGCTCAAGTGGAAGATGATGAGATGAAGGCCTGTCATTAGTTGTTGATGTCGCAGGAGGAGAATGTACAACAGTGTCAATGTGATCTTATTATAATCTCCCCGGTCCATTCCATTAGCTGTGTAAGTACAGTGAACAGTTGGTCGTGGTCAGAGTTTGGGTCTTGACCAGGACCACATGGTGAACCTCTTTCATTACTGTCCACACAGTCCTGCCGCGTGGTCCAGGTGCTGAGTGGCATGCTGGGTAATCAAGGTGCGGGCCGACCCATGTAATGACATTCTGATGGTTATTGCATTAGCCCTAATTTGTTAAGGGAGATGTCATTTAGGATGAAAGTCTGGATTGATTGGGTAGTTGCTGAAGGGGGAGGATTTGGACTAGCTGCAAATTGGATGAATTTAGACAGAGGCTTGGACCAGAGTGCTGGCAGTCAGTATGTGTGTGTGTGTTTGTTTGTTTTACTATCCTTGTATGTACCAGAAGTTCTTATAATGATAGTAAAACAAGGAAAATTCTGACATTTGGGGATAAAGGCTATTTTAGGGTTAGGTCTATGATTAAGGTTAGGGTAAGGGCTAAGGAAAAGATTTTGAATGGAGATCAAATTTAGGACCCCACAAGGATAAAATAACTGAATGTGTGTGTGTGTGTGTGTGTGTGTGTGTGTGTGTGTGTGTGTGTGTGTGTGTGTGTGTGTGTGTGTGTGTGTGTGTGTGTGTGTGTGTGTGTGTGTGTGTGTGTGTGTGTGCGTGCGTGCGTGCGTGCATGTGTGCGTGTGGTGTGTGTGTGTGTGCGCGCGCGCGCGTGCATGTGGTGTGTGTGTGCGTGCGTGCGCGTGTGTGTGTGGTGATTGGGTTTAGGTTTTTATTATTCATGCTCTACACCTCTTTTAATTTATATCCTTGCTTGAAATAGCAGTTATATTCCCTGGAAGCATCCTGTTCAGCCAAGCCTTAACTATTTCTCCACTCCTCTGAATGTGCATGGTAGCCTGTACAGGCATATTCATCGGGAAGAAATGTTTACTTCTGTATTCCAATTCTCTCTAATGCACATGTGTAATCATCATCACGGCAATATATTACCATAATCACATGCTGATTTGTTAACAGCCTCTACTTATGCTTCATGTTGTCCAGGGGACGTCAATTGGCTTCAATTGGCTTCCAGTGGATCTATTTTCTTCTGGAAAAAGCAGCCATGGGAACCGGTGAGGTGGAAGACTTCCACAACACGGCTGTGACTGGACATAGTCTTCTTCCGGTACGACTGCTTTGCCTTCTAATTGGACTCATATGTTGGGGAAAATAAAGGCCAGAGTGCAGAGCACATGCTCACTGGGCTAAGCTTTTGTGCTGTGGACTGGGGGGGGTAGCATGGCGATGGGGTGGTTAAGCTCTCATTTTGCTCACCTAAACATGAAGCTGAAGCCCAACAGATGTAATTCAGATACAGCTGTAGGATCTTAATTTGAGCCAGTTTGCTACATATATTTTTGTATTTTTCGTAAGGGAAAATCAAGTCCGAAATTTCTAAACGAAAGCCGTTGTAAACCTCAAGTACACTACAAGTTTTACATGTTCTGCATTGCAGCAAAGTTCTCCTGCAACAGAGTGATCATTAAGATCCTACATCTGTACAGATAAAGAGAGAGAAGAAGGAGACTCTTTAGTTTGGGATGAGGCTGTAAGAATGGGCCGGCCATACATACTGTAACTATGTCTCCCTGCATTAGATCTGAGACTGTCACTGTTCATCACACCACGCCAGGCTCACCTCACCCCTGGATGGGCGCGTGGCTGGGCAGAGGGAGGAGGTTTGTTTATTTGTTTATTGGGGAGGGAGGGAGGGAGGGAGGGGGAGGGAGGGAGGGAGGGAGGGAGGGAGGGAGGGAGGGAGGGAGGGAGGGAGGGAGGGAGGGAGGGAGGGAGGGAGGGAGGGAGGGAGGGAGGGAGGGAGGGAGGGAGGGAGGGAGGGAGGGAGGGCAACTGGGGTAAATTGGTTCAGAGGAGGTGTGAGGTGAGATGACTAGGAAGAGAGAGAGAGAGAGCTGTACACGGTTGTATAACAGGAGGGTCACTGGCGTGACAGCTTCATTGTGGGGGGAAATAAGGAAATGGTTGTTCGTAAAGACAGGAGACCTGAAGGGAAGGATGGGGCTGCCCTCAGCTGGCAATGACGTGAGGGTCAGGGGTCATCTCAGAACTCATTACACTTAGCCATCTTTCAGCAGACCGCTGTCATCAGCTAGCGAGTGTGGAGAAACTGATCAAATGAAGGATAATAGTAATTTAGACACAGGGTTAAATTAATAAGAGTATGCATGTCAAACTAGGCCCTTGACCAGGTCATTACTATTAAAAATGCATGTTTCATTACATTATTGTAATGTCAAACCTACATGGCATTTGGGGACACATGATTAAAGAATTGTATTCACTGGTTTCGCTGAACGAGGAGTTGTCATTCTTTTTAGCACCACAAGGTCTTTTCAAGGGACCACACTAACGTTCATGTAGCCTGGCTTTTTCTTCATAACTCAGACATGTACGTTTCAGGGTAGGATGGAAGTACGGAAGCATACTCTAACAGTTGGCACAGCAGCTTGGTAGTAGGCTAGTAGTGTGAACTCGACATGAGCACATGGGGCGTTGTTATTTTTAATGAGAGTGAAATTGCCAGTCTTTAACCAATGCACACTGTTTTATAAGTCTCCTTAGTGCGACGTTCAAAGCAAGCATCCGCCTCTACAACAGGATGTGCATTTTGACATTTCCTTTCTGGTTTTATTCTCTTCCTCTATTAATTCATTTATTTACAACGGGTCGCCATGGATACGGCACAAGGCTAGAGCAACTTGTGAAAAAGGTAAAAAACTGTTTGGCTGTGCTGGGCCACGACAACAAGACAAGGACCAAAGTCACGACAGCTATTTCTACTACAACAGATGTGACGTAGTAATATGTCAGCCATTTTGACGTATTTTAATGAGACCATATTGACCGCAAATCCAACGGACTGGACTGTAAGCGAACATAAACACAAACAAAAAACAAATGCTTTCCTTGTGCTCATTGGTGAACATAAAGGTACTCAGTCGCTAAAAATCTAAGCTCAGAGAGTGCAAGAGGAGAGGGAGTCCTCCTCTTGTGAGAGGAGCAGGTCGGGGTGTCTAGCCCCGTGTCAGTGTGTCTCTATCGCCCTGGTGACGGAGTGGCCAGCTGAGGATGCCGCTTTATCGCCTGTGACATGTTCCCCCACCACAACGGCCCTCCCCTCAGCTCGCCTCCTACAAGCACCTTTTGTGTTGGCTAAATGGAGTTGGATGCACCCCTTTAACCTTGATTTCCATTCCCCATTGTCCGCCCATTGATGGGGAGGCTGACTCCATCTGTGCCTGCCTTGCATGGTGCCACCCTTTCAATAGACATATGCTCGATGTGTAGGCCGTAAACTTTCTGAAGAATGGACGGGGATAATGATATACAAGACTGGGCCCTTCGTCTTAGCAGAGTGGGGGAAAAGAGAGGGGGACAAAATGGATCTACTCCATTCATCATGTTATTGTATGGTCTTACCTACATCTCACGAGCCTGTTTCTGTATATTCCAGAGTGCCGAAGTGTTTAGACAAAAGCTCATGCTGATTGACGGAGGTTTAAGTCACAGTCAATCTGCTCCTCTCTTGAACTGCGGTAATGTGCACATGTATTTTACATTACCAACGCACAGCTTGCCCCACACCGTCCACAATAGAGCACAACGACACAATTTATAACTGTTAACTCAACTGCGCCAGGTCCCGTTTTGAAATGGAAATGTGCAATATGCTGTGAAAACAGGCCTTGTGTTCTTTCTTCCTCCAGATCGTATCACCGCATGTGATAACAGTAGTAAAGGACACGTACAGTAACAGACATTAAGTCATTTCCTAGGAAAAACACACCCATGGGAAGAGGTTGAATTTCACTATCAATATCCCCAGTATTTTCCTGAGATTTTATCTAAAACCAGAATCAAGATCATTACACATCTTATCTTAAATCCAACTAAATGAAGTAGGACCACAGTCCAAGAATGAGGGAAAAGGAGTTATGGTTCATTACGGAGTTTGGCTTTCTGCTCGGTTCATTCAGATAGGGATGAACCTGGGGCCAGACTTTTTCTCTTTCTCCCCCTCTCCTAAGCGACGTAAGGAGGCTCTATCGATTACAAGGCCTGGGTACAAAACGATCTAATGAAGGGCCAACAATAATGGAGGAGGCGGCCCCTTGACGTTGCGGGGTCCCTTGGCTTAGGGAACCCCCCTGCCGGGCCCCTCCTTGTCCGGCTTAGCCCCTCTCCATTGGAGAGCAGGGGCCATGAAAAATCAACGGAGGCTTAGCCCCTCCATCCCCAGTGCCGGCTGCCGAGGGCATGCGGCCCATGTGAGAAGGGTAGTTAGTGGTCTGAAAGGGGGAGCGTTAGATCACATGGGAGGGAACAGAAGGAAGTCTCCCGGGAGGAGCAGAAGCCCTGGTCCATTTTATAGACTCCCCTGAAAGAAAGTGATTACAGATCATTATCCAATTGAAGCAGATTGATGGAGCGAGGTCAAAGTAATATAGCTCATAGTAGCTAGGGGAGGGAGGGAGGGTGGTGATGGTGAGAGAGAGAGGGAGGGTGGTGACGGGAGGGGTAAGATGGTACAATGGCTGGATTGTAACCCAGGGAGAAGAATGGAGGGGGGAGGAGGGGGGATTCAAACTGGCCAAATGAAAGCTCCGGCTTTTCTCTTTCAGGAGTAGGTTGAAGTGGTACAACAAGTGCTGATGGAGAGCAGAGATGAGATGGGGGTGCCTGCCTGCCTGCCCACGCTAACTGGTAGATTGACCTGCTGTTAGCTCAGCCTGCAATTACAGAGCAAAGATAAGGGGATCTTTATGTAGGGGGACTTAGGGAGAATTTGTTGGAGTGGAGGAATTATTTGCCTTGTCTGTGGGCAGGCAGGCGGGTGGTCGTTTGGAGGAATTGTTAGCGTTGGCGAGTCATGGAGATTTCTCTTGTGAGGTGATTGTGGTTGGACAGGTCTACTGGCATCAAAGAGGTGATGTTTTAACATACAAAGGCAAATGAAAATACATCCATTATAGCCCTGATCCATCCCCCCACCACACATATACAAACACACACACCTCACTCACACTCCTCTGTCCCCCATCCATCCCTCCCTCCCTCCCTCCCACACACACACACACTCCCCCAACCCCACACACACACTCCCCCAACCCCACACACTGGACAGTCCTCTGATATTGCTCTATAAGCCCTCGTCGCATTCTCTTTGAATAATACAATAATAATCATTACACATCTTATGAATAATATTGAATAACACAATCCATTACAATGTATGATGCTCTTGGCCTTAGCTGTAAACTGCCAGAGTATCTCAGATCGATTCCACTGCAGCACTTTGGGTTCAAATGCCAGGAGCATGACTTTGGTTTTACATGATGGTGGCTTGACAGAATAGAGATTTAGAAAACCTCTTCTGCTAGATGAGTAATTTAATGAGTTATATAATCGTGATGGGGCTGTTGAAGGGGGTGTTTACTGTAGTATTTGGTGTCATGAAAATCTGTATGTTGGCTCTGTAGGTCACTATAGGTCAAGGCTGTTGAATTATTCATTGTAGGACAAAACTAACTTTATGTATATTGTAGCATATCAAATTTGACAGTTTCTGCCTTAGTTGATCATCAGTATTCGAATAACTCACATTCCCCATTGACAATATTTCCAACTTTTTCCAGAACAAATCAGAGAATCTCTTGTACTGTACAGCAACATGCCATCCATTGTATGTCATCGTGGTTTTGTGTGATATTAATGAAACTGAACCAGTCATTAATGGAGTGTAAGCAGGATCTGTGGCTGTCTAGCTGGTGCCATTGGACGCCAGTCTTGTGACAGGAAACGCCTCCACTCACAATGAAAGGCCTTATGGGAAACCAGTGCCCACTCATGTCTCCTTGAATTTCCCCAGTGTACAAGTCTTAGACCAATTAGAGAAACCCCTGACAGAGAGCATATTCTAGTTATACTTCTAACGACTCTGTGAGATCTTCTTTTGGTACTGGGGTTCTTTTCACTGAAAAGACTCCAAACCAGTACATGAGTTTGGGACAGGTAGCGCGGCCCTGACAAGCAAAGAGCATCAAAAGGAGAATCCGAATGGCATGCAGCAATTACAGTAGAAGACTGCATGCGTCAATCAGCTTCAAAGATCCCAACTGGAAGAGAGAGTCTGTTTGTCTGTGCCGTCTTTGTGTAATTATTGGATTATGAAGGATGTGCTGTTAATCGAAGACCATGACCCATTTATTTCCGACAGTAAAAGGTTAGAGGAAGCTCTTTACACATCTCTATCTCTGGCCTGGTGTCAACACGGCCAAGGAGGAAGTGGGCTTACGTGGCCAGACACACACACACACATTGCCCCCCACCCCAACCCCCATCCCCCCTCTTGTGATCACTTGTGCCATCTGTAAGGAATCCCAGTAATGAATGAGATGTCTATTAAATGCTACGCTCGGACAGTGGGGCTAAGCCAGGGGCTTTGAGACCCACTTCCTGGCCCTGTCTGTCGAACTGTGGAACCCAAACCCCATCCCGCCACCCACCCCACCCCGTCCTGGGAACCCGCCACTCCAGGTGGATCTCATTGAAACTTAATTTTGCCAGCTGCATGGGAAAACAAAACCCAACCTATTAAACTGTAATAGGTGCAGTAGGTATGGGAGGATTGGCTTTGAATGTTGGATTCGGTTGGCTATTCAGACATCAGGAAAGGGGTGGAGTGGGGAGAGACTTAAGCATCTAGTGTTGGCAGGGCCAGCTTGGAGGGAACAATACTACTGTAACTCATTTTGACGCTATTTACTTCCTTCTACAAGCAGAGCACTGAAGACAACATGCTCCTGTGACACGTAAACCACCCCAGCCAGGGATTCCTCACTACCGATTCCCTCTGCGTTACACTTAGTTGGATAATTGGAAATGCGAGGGCATTAACTCCGACGGGATTGAGGAGGGAATTAAATATGTTAATCCCCAAAATAGGTAAATAGCCTTGGCGATACAATAACCAATTTCTAGGGATTCCCCCCAAGGACACGTTTGTCTTTGAGGCAACACGGTCTCGAGTGTTCCACAGTGTTCCACCAAGTTCCCAAGGTCACCCCCGTGGTGCGGAAACCCGGTGGCTGACTCTTAACCTGTTCTCCCAGGTCCTTTGTTCCACACATCATTCCATTCCACTGTTCCACAATGTTCTCCCCCTGAGATGACGTTGTTGCCATGTGTTCATCTGCCTTGTAATCATAGCATGGGCTTGAATGTCACGGATTGGGGACTCTGTGAGAGAGACCTCCCTCTGCGCAGAGGTGGCAACTTCTACAGTGTGTGTATGTGTGTGAGTGAATATATGTACCATAGACACACATAGTGACAATATTGGTGTGCATGTGCACGTGTGTGGGTGTGTGTTCAGACTACAGAGACAAAAGATCACTTGAAGGGGCGTATAATGAATATACTGGAGTGTAATCATACTTACATACTGTGTCAGCAGACGCATTGAGCCTTTGGAGACACAGTACCAAAAAGCATTTCCCTAAACTACTTGTGAGGGGACATGAAATAAGTTCATAATAGTGTGTATTCAAAACATTGGCGTAAACACCATCGGACAGAGAGAGAGTGCCAGTGAATCAGTTGAACCAGGGCAGAAATCAAGTCAAACTGCCTCATGGAGATCAAAGTTTTTTTTAAATGTATGTACAATTAGAGGACTACAATTTCAACTGGAACTGAAGCATTACAATAGACCCCAAGGTCAATTACTAGTCGCCTCTGAGAAACTTCTTTGTTTTGTTTTGTGTCAAAAAGCACCACAGTCAAATTCAAGAATGTTATTATTCCAGGCTTAGGGTTTTGTAATAGTATTTTTCCTGGATATCCTATACAGCAGATCCTCATCTCTCTCCCCCCAACTGGCAACAGGGCATACAGGTTGTCATCGATACTCCCATTCAACATTTTAGAATATGAGCCTCTCGATTTACCAGGAATTGGGGCTTATACTCGAATGTCCACTTCAACAACAGGAGAAAACAATACATCATCACCGTCCTCCACATATTACTAGTGACGTTTTCCATCATGCTGATTACACTTGGTGATGCTAAACAACTGTTACATGAAGAACAGCAAGTTATCGCTCCCTGATGGAGGAGAAAAAAAGCCAAGTTCCTTATCTCTGAGCCAAAGGAGAGGAACCACACATGCAGTGAACGCTGCACTTATCTGTCATTACACATTTAAAGTAAAAAAACTTACCCCAAGAGAACCCAGATTTTAAAAGGAGTTATAATACCAATAAGCCAGGCAGCCAAAGAGACTACACAGGACTTGCCAATAAACGCTGGGCACATTGCTGTAATGTTGTATTGCCTATGGGGCTGCCAGCGGAGCAAATTGAGGAGCATTACCAACTTTATTTGTTTTGCAAACAAGACCCCGTGCCCATAGATGTGGCAAGGACATTCATTTAGGGAGATGAGGACAGGTTAAAGAAAGACTGGGCTTAGACTGTTGTGGTTCCGACAGGAAGCATGTTGGGGACCAGCGCACAAGCTATTATGACCTCATTTAATAGTCTCTAAAGCTTCTTCCAAAGCAGACCCCAGAATGGCCCGGAATGGAAGCCCTCATGGGGGAAAAAACCCACAAGTCACCTGCGAACATGGGAGCATTTGGGCTAAATGTTTCCTGTTGCAAGAAAATGTATGTCATGTATGTGGACTGAGTCCCCCCCCCTTCACACACACACATTTGTTTTATTATTCTTGTGGGGACCAAACGATTGATTACCATTCAAAATCGTAATCCTTAACTTTAACCCTAACCTTAACCCAAAAGCCCTAACCCAATCCCTAAACCTAACCCTAACTCCTAACCCTAAACCGTAACCCCTAACCCTAATTCTAACCCTAAACCTAACCCCTAAGCCTAAAATGGCCTTTTTGTGGGGACCGGGCGAAATTCCCTACTTGTCTGAATTTTCCTTGTTTTTACTATCCTTATGAGGACTTCTGGTCCTCACAAGGATAGTAAAACCAAAACACACACCACCCCATCCCCACCAAACAATGTTTTGGTTAGAATCTTCCGCAGCCAAGGTGAGTTCCATTATGAGACCATAATCTATCTGTGCACAATCACAATGGCATGATTAAACCAGCCGTAGACGTCCTCCTTTCAGGGGGAAGGGAAGAAGGAGGAACGAAGGAGATATGAAACGCTGGCTCTGCTTGCCGGGATATGATAAGAGTTTGGGAAGTCATCGCGTGGTGATCGCCACAGGCGGGGAACGTGCGAGGCTGGAAGTGCTAATTTTATTCATTTACCTCCCTCTCTGGATAATTGTTTCTGTCAACCAGCGACAGCTCGATAAAGGATTTCACGGCGTTGAAAACAGTTACACGGCTACTTTGGAAAGGCGATCGGCACCGATGATAATATTTATCACCTGCTTTAATATCCCTCTTGTGTGCAAATTGATTCCTTCTCCTGGTTATCTCCTTCGCAAGGAGCCTTCTTTCCAAAGCATTCAAATGATTTGACTTCAGAGGTATCAGAGGTTCATTACTGTTCCTGATCAGAGGCAGGGCAATACATTTAGCAACTGTAGCTCAGACATTTCTGATGCACTGTTCACACTGTTCACACTGTCGCGTAAACAAAGAGGACGTCTGAAGCATGAGGGCAGACAAGATACAGGGGAAGGCATTGTAGGAAATAATGTCAGTAAAATCGCATACAAACATCTGTGCATGTGACACAGTACTGTACATAAAGTATCTTACTATTGGAAATATTGTTCGTACTGCATTGATGTTAAAGTATGTATAGTACTATGTAACACACTGTAGATACTGTGAAATAAACATATTGTCTAGTGTGAATATATAATCATATAGTCTTGTGATAGCCTATACAACAAAAAGCTATTGGAAATTGATGTAGGCAAGCAATTGTTCTTAAGTCATATAGTTGCCCCCAAAACGTTGTGGGTTGGCCCCTAACTTCAATAGAATAAATGCTTTCAATTCCACTGTTCACCTAAAGAAATGTGACAGGTTTACCTAATTCAAAAGATTGTCCCGGAAGCCTTTTCCCCGAGTTCAAATGCGTTGAATCACTCCAATGATTCCAGCTTTTAGGAGCTTACTTATGATCCTTTGTGAATAGCCTTTTTCCCTCTCATCAAAAGAAAATGTAAAAGCCAAGTGGCTCCTTTTCCCTTCTTATTATTACAATAATACTTGAGATTTTTTTCACCTACTTGTCCCCTTCATCTTTTTAATGCACTCATTGAATTTATGTACTTTTTATGCTTAGTGGGCAACAACACCGTATTGGCCCTGTGTTACAGGCTTCAGTGAACTTAATGTGCTGAAAAGATGCAACTCCACTCAACTCCACTCCACTCCACATGCCCTGGCCAATTCTTTCTCTCCCCGTACCTTTCCTGGGTCTCTTAGAGTTTAGAACCCTTGTTCTGATCAGGGTCACTTCAGCTGCTGTGAAAGGGATAAATTGAAAAAAGAGAGAGAGATAGAGAGAAAAACTGGCAAAGATTCCTGAAATAGCAGCTTTCAAAGAAGGGACTGGAGAATGGGGGGGTAGACTTGTTAAAGCCACACAGTAAGGGGGAGCAGTTCCCATCGCTGCTGGAATGAATGGTATGGAGTAGTGACCAGTCATGCATGCGCCCGTCTCACTCTTTCTCTCTCTCTCTCTCTCTCTCTCTCTCTCTCTCTCTCTCTCTCTCTCTCTCTCTCTCTCTCTCTCTCTCTCTCTCTCTCTCTCTCTCTCCGCTGTGTGCCTCCCCATTCTGTGTGCTCGGTGAGGAGGAGAGGACACTTAGCCGGGCCAGCGGAGTTGGGGGCAGCGCAGCGTGAAATAAGGGAGAGGAACAGCTGAACCAGAAAGAGCAAAGAACCCGGGCTGCTCATTACAGAGCCCAGGCCCTGACTTATCCCCCCCTAAACACTGACGGGACACCTCAGATCCCAATGCAGCAAGGCAAGGTGGGACAAACCAACAGGGCAGGACGGGGAACAGAGGCGTCTCACACTCACCTGATGAGGGGAGGTAGGGGGGTTGGGGGCACGTGCCATGCACAGGTACAGTACACCCTACACCCCATCACTTACCTGACTCTGTGACCCAGAGTATCAGGAGGGAAGAAGGGGGGGGTGCTCAGGCAGAACATTTGCATCAACTTAGGTACCTGTACAAATGCCACCATCTTTGTTGAAGGATGCACTTTATGTCCCTAATACAATTTCCTTGTTGTGGTGAAAATATTATCCTTTAAAGTACCTTCAGTATGACTAGCTACATACTTTCACTGTGGCTACAGGATTCCTGCACTGTCTACATGCTGAAGTTCTAGTCTAGTGAATATGTTTTACTCAGGTTTGTGATTCACACACAACCATCTGTCTCGAAGTTAGGACTCCCCTATGCAGAGACCACTTTAACTCTTAAAGGCTGGCAACATGGAAAAAATAAATCATTATTTTTATTGTGTAACCTTCCCTTGCACGACAGCTGAAGAAACATTTGCTGCAATTTGTTTATTTCGTTTTTATGTCCTCTCTTAACATACGAGCAGCTGCCTCTAAAAACACGGTTCACAAACATCCAATTGAAGGGCAAGGATATGTACATGCCAGACGTTATGACATTAAAACCACAGATGATTAAATCAAATCAAATATCACAACTAAATCGTTTCTGTAATTAATGTTGTGTAATTTGTTCTGGTGTTAAGATTCTTCTATCTACAAGCCGTTACGGTAGAACTGAAAATCACAATTGAACAAATCCTAATGAATACCGCACTGCAAAGCGTGGTCTGAATCTTACAGATGTGATGTATTACATATAAAGTATATTATGATACATTACATCTTGTGATATTATTCTTGGAAGTCGAACCCCATTCAGTGAATACATTCATTCATCATTTGTAAATAAACCATCTGCAGTCGTCTGATATTCATGGTTGATCACGCCCTTGTCTCATATGGAAAGAGCAATGAACCAATGTCTTTTACTCATTTCTGATGCATGGATCACACATTAAACCAAATTGCACTGACACGTGTCCCTCTGTTATAACAAATACATATGCTGTGTTACCTACATCTACAAGTCCATTTGAGCAAGCAAACATACACCATAAAAACGGCACTGGCATTTATAGTCCATACATATGTGACATATATATAGATATAATGAAATGTAATATTTGGAAATAATCTTCCATGATGCTCCTTTACAAGCTCCCATCTTTTGATTTAAATATAGCTGTAAATCTGCTTCAGTGGTGCATGGGCTCATTCCAACCCCCTCTAGTTGCTGTTTCTGTCACATGTTTTGTGAAATACTGCCATCTATTGGTCGGTGAGAATCCAAACAGAGCTGTCAGACATTGTGGCCCTAAGCTGACTGAGGAGGTACATAGAGTGCAGGACTCCACCAACCTTGTCTCTTTCGCCATGAGCATGTATTCAGGAAGGCATTCCAGCCAACATGAATGTGCTGTTGTAAAACTCAGTAGTGACATGTATTTTAATCTAATCTATGACGTCACACTGGAACTTTAGTGAATTACAACAGATGAGGATATTCCCTCTAGAATAGACTTGGTCTGGAATGTCGTCATATATATATATCATGTGTAATAGGACTAAAATCAGTATGTCAAATCATCATATATAGAAAGAAGTACAACAAAAGGGAATTAGACTAAAGCGCACATAGTTTTCTCTCAACGTACATGGTGGTTTGTTGCATGGCTGTCCCAGTTAAGAAGTAGCCAATCAAGGTTGAAAAGTGCAGAGAGGAATGACAACGTTTGGCAAATAGGAGAGAGAGTGTATTTCACCAGCGCCACATCTGAGGCCATGTAACTGTGACAACACTATAATCCCTCACTAGTTCCTTGGAGAGGCTCTACAGAAGGCTGTTGTGTTTCACCAAATGTATTCCCCAGCATCGAGCAGGTTGTTCGTCACAGGCTCTGTTGAGCTTAAACACATACACGCTCACTGGGAAACCTTGAAGTGTAAAAATAAACATCTGCCACCACTAATCTTTTTTTCTCCCCGGTTCTCTAAACCTCAGAACCCGATCTTGTCATTCGGTACCGCGTTTCATTTGTAACTTTCATTTCAATTTATTTGTCCGTCCATTTGTTATTGTTGCGGAACCCATGCCAAGGACCTCTGGTTAGTGAAAATGCCATATTCTTTGATTTGATTTTATATGATTTCATTGGGGACCGCTGGCCATCCAGGACTTGGTCTAAGTGCTAGACTACTGTTTGCATTTAAACATCAATTTGGGATATCCCCTGTGGATTAATTTGTTTCACCGAGGTCCAATTACGCCCCCCCCCCCAAAAAAAAACGCTCATTTTTTGTGTTGCAATTAAACAGATTTTTCCTGTTTATGTTCGGTGTCCTTAGGAAGAGAGTTCATCGTAGGGGTCAGTGTTTTAATTAGCCACTATTTAAGACCAATAACAAACTGATTATTTGCCAAATGGCTCTTGCAAACCAAGTTTTGAAGCAATGCATACATATTAAGTCTCACCATTGCCATTAAAATTGTGCCTAAAGTGTTCTGCTAATATGACATAAATTTGCAAAATCCTGGTTTGATTAAGGTTACTATGGATACCAAATATGTCCCCACTGACTTGGCAGTGTCTTTTCTTTCTGTCTGTGCAATGTCAAACGCCTAGCACTGAATGCCTGTTCTTTATGATATTCCCCCTTTTCAATATTTGGCAGAACATCCACAGGAGATCAAAATGTGTGTGTGTCTGTTAAATGTCAGAACTCAAATGGTGGTTTAGAGCCGCAGCGCACCCAAGAACACCTGCTGTAGAGGGAGCAGCAGGAGAATTTGCATGTTGGTTTGATCCAAAATGGAAAACACTATTCAAACGATGTTTACACATAAACATGATTCTCTACCTAAATATAATTTTGGCATTTTTGAACCATTTTGCTCATTGAATACAGTATTATACTTTGTGTCAAAGTATATGCCAACGTAAGAAATGTATAGCGCATTAAACCATTAAGCATTTTCTTATTACAGTATGATCATGATCATTTGCATTAAAGCTGAACAGTGACACAACACTGATCATCATTCAGTGAGAGGAACAAGAAGTACATTGCTTACAGTACGATTAACATTTTCAAAACACACTTTGAACGTCTCTCACAAGCACCTGAGAGCACCCTCTTGTTTTAATCCACTCAAAGAAGGCAGTTTCCTGTGTTTATATGGATTCTACCTCTTTCTTCTCTCCATCCATCCCTCCATCCAATTCATTCCACCTGGGTGAAGTGATCTGGATGAGCGTGACCCCTCATGGGAAGTATCCTGCCCACTGGAGGGTCGGCAGGCTGGGATGCCTCTGAGAGCCACTGAAGGCCTTCTCCACTCTCCTCCAGTCTCCACGCCACTGGGCCTTTTGTCTTCTTCCTTGATGTCTCTTTGGACACGGGGGGAGGTGGGGCGGGCCTGCTTCCCTTCCTGTCCCCGGCCGTCCCAGCCTGCTCCATTGGAAGCAGCTGATGCTATCTCACGGCAGCCATTGTAGCAACCCCTGCCGTGACAAATCAGATGCAGCTGTTTCAGGGAAAATACCAGAAATGCCTATCAAGACATTGATGCACCCCCTCCTGCCCACCCACCCCTCTTAACGCCCATTTCTGAAATGAAATTGAAATGTGCTGCATCAATATTGACTGCCACGATGAATGGCATCCTCTAGCCTTATGTTAATGTTGGGGGGTATGAATGTGGCCCCCCTTTTCGCGTAAATTACGCTTAATAATAATTGTTTTATTACGTTTAATAATAATTGACATGACAGACATATACCTTGGTCTCAGAGGGCAGTGTATAAGGGGAAAGGTATATTATTAGGAGTATTTTAATTGTGACCAAGGCGGCTTTGGGTTTGATTGTGTTTTGTTTGAACAAGTTCGCTAATGAATGCCAATCCTAATGCTTAATGCATATCTGTCGATCTGTTAGTCCCCGCAGATCTTAGCCAAACACTGGCATCGCAAAACAAATCTATCTGTCAGAAAAAGGTTACACCTCTAATTAGGGTCCTGACTCTGTGTCCTTAATTCCAAGTCAACCGTCGGATTCCCCTGATTGGTACAAATCTTTTTGGGCCAAAAAGGTTACAAGAATGGGTCACAAGTTCACCTCGTGGTGATTTGCTTGTACATTTAAAATACCATTGATTACGTAATTAGGAAAGGAAAATGTAAGGCGTAGAGTTTGAGTGGCTGTATTCTTTGAAGACTGGTGGGAACTGGAGTGTTGAGGACACTCATGAGACAGGGGAATATTTCACATACAGCCCATTCATTTTCCTGGTACCTCAGAACTTACGTACAGTAATGACCAGACCTCATAGTGGTCAGCCTGTATCCAGGGAGTACCTGTCTTGTTATGTGATCAGCTAGAGTTAGCAACAGATGAACATTGTGACACTTGTTTTTGCTTGAGGTCCTATCACCCGGCCGGTTCAAACACGGACAAAATCCACGGTCAAGTCTGGCAACATGACCCTGTTGTAGGGCAGTTATGGATGGACTGACCAGTGAATGGTCGATGTGCAGAGGCCACATGCACCAAAGCAAAATAAACTCAGGGGGAAGGAAGTGGTTAACATTAACAAGGGTCCAATAAGAAGATGAAATGTTAAACGCTAGCTTGTAAATTGATGTGTTCCTAAGAAAAATGCCGGCTTGCTGTTAATTTGTGTGCTGTGGACATAATTGCTCCCAGATCTGCAGCGTAACTCTATGGGTGATGTTGATTAGTAAACGTCTTTACAGTAAATAGTTGCAACTAATCATGCTACGTAATGGCTATTAGCAGAGGAAACCCAAACACAAGCAGAGGCAACAGGAGACCTATGCCTGCATGCTATTTACACTACCTTTGAGGTAACCACAGCTTAGTTTTCCTACAAATATTTTCTCACACTGTATACAAGTAAGAACAATGCTCAAAGCTGCTTTCAAAAGGAAATGGCCGATAGGTTCTGAAGAGATTACTCCTTGACATAGAAACATTTATCCCCACTCTACCCTTGGACACACGTCTACTCAGTACTGAATTATTGTAAGAAAAGCTTTAACCCAGTAAATCAAATCAAATAAAAGCTTATTGGTCGCGTACACAGTTTAGCAGATGTTATTGCGGGTGAAGCGAAATGCCAATGTTACTAGCTCCTAATACTGCAGTATAATGTCAAACAAGTACACGAATAATCAACAATAAAATTTAAAAAACTAGAAATCAAGAACTGTCGGGAACGAATCCAATTAACAACCCAAATAGCACAGTAACAGTAATCCAAACGCAATCCATATGTATCTACGCCAGATTAATATACACAAAATATGATAGGAATGATATGTACAGCAGTAGATTAGAGTGAGCTATGTATGTGAAGAATCCAGTGTATAAAGAAATATGCAGTGTGTATAAACGTTGCAACTAAAATGCAATATACTGTAGTAAAACTATTAGAATCAGCTATGTGGAGAATACAGTATTTAAATACACAGTACAAACCCCATAGCAAAATGGATAGAGTTGCAGGAACTTAGTGTCCGGACCAGAGTCCAGAATATAAATATTACTATGTCTGTGAATGGTGTGTAGACAGTATGGACACTATGTCTGTGAATGGTGTGTAGACAGTATGGACACTATGTCTGTGAATGGTGTGTAGGCAGTATGGACACTATGTCTGTGAATGGTGTGTAGACAGTATGGACACTATGTCTGTGAATGGTGTGTAGGCAGTATGGACAGTATGTCTGTGAATGGTGTGTAGACAGTATGGACACTATGTCTGTGAATGGTGTGTAGGCAGTATGGACACTATGTCTGTGAATGGTGTGTAGACAGTATGGACACTATGTCTGTGAATGGTGTGTAGGCAGTATGGACAGTATGTCTGTGAATGGTGTGTAGACAGTATGGACACTATGTCTGTGAATGGTGTGTAGGCAGTATGGACACTATGTCTGTGAATGGTGTGTAGGCAGTATGGACACTATGTCTGTGAATGGTGTGTAGACAGTATGGACACTATGTCTGTGAATGGTGTGTAGACAGTATGGACACTATGTCTGTGAATGGTGTGTAGGCAGTATGGACACTATGTCTGTGAATGGTGTGTAGGCAGTATGGACACTATGTCTGTGAATGGTGTGTAGACAGTATGGACACTATGTCTGTGAATGGTGTGTAGACAGTATGGACACTATGTCTGTGAATGGTGTGAAGGCAGTATGGACACTATGTCTGTGAATGGTGTGTAGGCAGTATGGACACTATGTCTGTGAATGATGTGTAGACAGTATGGACAGTATGTGAATAGAAAAGGTGTGTACAGCAGTAGTTATACTGAGCCATCGACTAGAATACAGTATCTACATATAAGTTGGGTAAAACAGCATGTAAACATTATTAAATTGGCCAGTGTTCAATGACTCTCTGTACATAGGGCAGCAGTCTCTAAGGTGCAGGGTAGAGTACCGGGTGGTAGCCGGCTAGTGACCGTGTCTGAGGTTCAGGTCAGTACCAGCATTGTCAAAGTCTAATCAGAATCCAAAAGTAAGGCTACCATTCCCTACACATTTTAACATAAACGAGAGACACCATTTTGCTAGTGTGCTACAATTATTCCAAAACCTTTCCTTGTGCCAAAACCACGAGACAGTGTTTTATGTACTGTATATACCTCCCATTGACAGTGATGATTGTCTTCTACATTAAACTACACGTCTGGGCTTGTTCTCCTCAAAGCCTCTGTTTACAATTAGCGACCAATGCCATTCCCTGTTAATCAACTATAGTACTAGACAGTGTACTGTGCCAGTGCTTTTAATGTGGCGTTTGTAGCTGTTTTCAATACTGTCCTATAGTGAAGGAAGCCCAAGGCAAAGTTAGAAAGCACAAAAGCTACACCATTATGGGCCATAAATTAACATAATCAAAGAAGCACTCAGATTATCTATTGAGATGCTGTCAAAGGAGGATAATGGCTGCCATCGACGGTCCCATCGACTCTGTGCTACCGTCAAATGCATACACCTCTGTGAAGAAGGAGAGATGGGAAATGGGGATAAAAAATGTTTTTTTTTAAAAGCAGGACCCGAGGGCAAGGCGATTGCATTTAAGCAAACGTTTATTCTAATCAGTATTTCATCCTCATACTGTACATTTGGGATCCCAAGGTTTGTAACACTACATTATGTAATGTAATGGTAGGGAATGGATAGTGTCAGAATGTTCACGGTTTTCCCATAATTACCTCTATCTGTGGACTGCAATCATTCATTTGAGTCCGTCTTAAACAAGAAATGTACATCTGTTCATTTTCACTTCGGAAAGCTCAGTCTCAGTGCAAAGTTGATAGGAGTTTACAGATATTTTTAAAATAAAACTATGGTAATCTCTCTGACCCTAACCCTTGAACCATGTCGTACGTTGAGGGAACGTCGCTTCGGGACCAGCAGATTATTGGGAATTGTTCTTTCTCCTGCTCCGACTTTGAGTCGTAACGTTTCGTAATGTTTAAGACACATCTGTAGAACAATAGAATACATTGAATCTGCAATTCCAAAGTGAGCTATTAACAAAAGTTGAAGCCAAAGAACTGTGTAAATATCGAATAGATTCACTTGTTTATGCTCGTGTATTTCTTGTGTGAATTCCAAAAGGTATGGATGTATGGAAGCTCTAGCCCCAGTGATCCCAGACATTCATCTAATTCCTCTGCTATTGCAGATCCCATGCAGCTACTGATCAACGGGAGAAACTGGAGACGACATGTTCATATATAAGCTTGTCCTCAACAATACTCCATACACCCCTTGTCGCCACCCCTAACATGTTTAACCTTTGGGAGAAGATTGCCCATTCAGTTTGGTTTGCTCTGCTCTCAGACCCTATTTTACACTAGTTCTAATGAGGACAGGAAAATCAATAGATTGACACATGAAGGATTAGCCTATAGACAGAAAGGTAATTAGACCTGTTAGGGCAGATGGAAGAGCCAAGGCAAATGGATGGATCCCACTGCAATGATAAGGATATGCTTCATTTGACACCTCGAGGACCATAATTGAAATAAAGATTTTATTGACTTTTTTTGGTAGCTTTTGATGTTTGCAATGATACGCTTTTATTTATTTGTATGATACTCCACGCCCTACGTTGAATTAAACTATTGTACAGTTAGCAAAGGACAGTATTATTGTTAACTGGAAATATAATTTTTTAAATGATAATTAAACAGGTGCTAATATTGAGCCTTGCGGACCATTTGTTTTAGCAAAGTATTTGGAAATGCTAATTATATATTTATGCTGGGTAAACGTATAAAGACATGTTTTGCGTCTTTCGCATAACAACCCTGCAATATACTGAATAGATAAGATGGTCTGGAAGATAGAAATGTCCAAATAGCTAAACATTACCTCTACAAATCGCATCCCACATGCATCTCGTGTTTGACTGCACCCTCTACCATTGCAAATGTACAATATGACTAACCACACTGAGGTTGATATACTGTAACATACTGTAGCTCGGCTAAGCATGAGTAATTGATTAGGAGAATTATGGTTGTTTTAAGTCCTTCGCCTGTTCATCAATCACAGAGGCATTGTAGAGTGGAACAATATGGTGAGTAATGATATTGATGAAGTCTTGCTGTACACAGTTGTCTGGGGAAATGTATAGTTTAGCATAGCAAGATGTCTCATAATGCAGGAATTATGTGATTGGGTAGTCACCTTTGTTCAACTAATCTAAATGACGACATCTGCTCAGCCATATATGACTGTGTACAGTTGTTCAACTGAGAAAACATGGGAAAGTCCCCTTTCATTGTTTCAGCTAATTTCCCATAATCCTCTCTGGTATGACCCCACTGCCCTACCTACGTGGCACAGAGAAGTGATGCACATTAGTCAATTAATGGTGTGGTAAATGACAACCGTTCCAGTCAATTGACTTACTGTTGGGAGTAGTGTTGCCACAATTCAAGGCACAGAGACTCCACTGTGGCCTATTCTTAACATAAGCAACATTACTGTATATGTGCGATATACTGTAAATCTGTTAACTGTAAGTATTCACACCACTTGACTTTTTCCACATTTTGTTGTGTTTAATGTCAAAGTGGAATTATATTTTAAATTTTTTAAACAAATTAATAAAACATTTTAAGCTGAAATGTATTGAGTCAATAAGTATTCAACTCCTTTGTTATGGCAAGGAGCCTAAATAAGGTCAGTAGTAAAACTTTGCTGAACAAGTCACATAATAAATTGCATGGACTCACTCTGTGTGCAATAATAGTGTTTAATATAATTGTTTAAGGACTGCCTCATCTCTGTAACCCACACATACAATTATATGTAAGGTCCCTCAGTAGAGCAGTGAATTTCAAACACAGATGCAGGTCAATATTGAACTTTTCTTACATCTTAGGCTGCGTTTACACAGGCGGCCCAAATTCTGATATTTTTCCACCAAGTGGTCTTTTGACCAATCAGATCAGCTCATTTGTTAATAATTGTGCAGAATAGTCCGAATTGGTCTCCCTGTGTAAACGCAGCCTTATATTATCAAGTTCCAATTTAAAAGCATTGTTCAGTGGTAGCATGTTATTCTTCTACGAATAGAATCACTTACTAGTATGAAGTCTTCTTCATTGACAGCATGCAAAAGGCATGCGTGGTATTAGTGATCGGGACTAAATATGAACGTGAAACATTAAAATGATCCACTTCACATGATCCACTTCATCAAAATGAGCACCATAGTCTTCCACTCAGTGGGAAGGATGGCGAGCTGAGCCACATATCAAATGGTCCTCTTTAGAGCCCAGCATTCCCACTGGGGGTGGGGAAAATGGCTACCTATTATGTGGCCCTCTACCGAGGTCGTACCTCCTGACAAGGGTATTAAAATGAAATAAATCAGCCATTAAGAGCTAGGCGCTGGCAATTGAAACCCTATTAATGCGCCAAGCGGAGCGAGCCGGCATGATATGACAATCGAGGACCACGGCACCTTTAATTGCATTCGGTCAGTTTTATTTCTGTGACTGTGTGATGAAAGGTGGACCTGATGATGATCCCTAACCTCTCCTCCACCTGCCCACATGGCCATTAGTTCATCTCAGTGTAAGTACAGCTGGAAAACCCTCTTCGTATCCCTCCCTTCCCTCCCTCTCCAGCCTGGTCCAGCCTCCACTGGTAGCCCCATACACTCACAGTCATTAGTAGCAGTGGTCATTCACTCAAGTCAGGCATCAATATCAGCGGTCATCCAGCGACAGTCCGGGCACATCAATGTTGCATAGGTTCTATTCTCATTACAGCCCTGGTTCTACAGACAGCCATGTGATGGATCAGGGCTCTAATGACCGGGTGTAATTTGGGTGATGTATCACCATCGTTTTCCCATGAAGTGTTTATGTGATTATATGTACACAGACAAACACACAGACAAACACAAAGACAAACACACGCGTGTGCGCTCACACGCGCACACACACACGCACACCAAAGACGTCTGTAATCTGCGTCCACTTTCTGAATCAGTTTCAATATAAGGTCCAAACTTTGTTTTCAGGCAAATCAAATCAGATACATCAACAATGCCGATGAATGTCAAAAATAAAAACAGCATATGACTTAAAAATCAAAGACGTTGAGAAAGTAAACCCTCTATAATTGTCTTTATCCACCAAACATAATTAACCAGGTTCAGTCAGAGCTTCCTTTGGCAGGCTGGAACAAAACAAATGGCGCTACCTCAAGAGGTGTTGGTGCTTATTTTTCGAATTTTGTGTGGGTACTCTTTCAACTGTCAGTGGTTATTGATATATTCATTAGAGGATAACCTCTCTTATCAGTTTCTTTTGACAGTGGCATGTTGTCACCATCCGTCAACGAATCAATTTACAATTATGATTCTTGATGGCCCATGACACCAACTTGGAGGGAATGTCATTATAGAAACATTAAAGTGATACACAATGCTGGGAGACAGACTGGGGTTCTGTTCTGTTTCTCCTCCCCCACCCCTATGGTGACATCTTCATCCATACCAAGGACTTCCTGAATACTGAGGTGTATGCTTTGCAAAATGGGTCTGGTTTCCATGGGTCTGTATTTGATACATTATTAACATGAAGTGTATTATTAGCTTTATGCAGTTTGTGTATACAGGCTTCATCGTGTCATTTCTTTGTGTCTACTGCTACTCAATAGTATTGGTGAAGCGCAGTACTTAAGGATTTCTTACAGATGTATTTATTGTCTGTGTATATGATGAAAACCTTTACACACTTCACACTGGATTTCCACCAGAGAAGATATTTTATTTGAAATGGACGTTTCATTCCAAAATCTAAGTCTGTCAGACGTCCAGTAGAGCTATTCCAGTACTGAAAAATCAACCACATTTTGTGAGGAGAGTCTTGATGCGGTGTGTGGTGTGTGTATTTGGCCTGTTTACTAGGCTAGCTTTGATGGGTGGCCTCTGAGAGATAGCACTGACTACTCCCCGTGGCTCAATGCATCCTCTCGTTGGATCACTGACCTCGTTGCCATGGCAGACTAACGTGGCAGTGTGGGAGATTTGATTGCCTGCCTCCCGCTGAAGTGAAGAAGAGGAGACAGGACTAAATGAAACTCCATCCATCTTAATGAAACACAATTATTTTCCACTTATTAATCATTGAAAAATCAATATGTCTCTTCTTGGGCGAGTGTCGTTGGGATTTGTCATCCCGCGCCCAGTCTCTATGTATCATCGGCTGTGAGGACAGTCATAGGTTCAGTCACCTGTGTCCTTTAGAGGGGAGGGAGAGCCAGTGAGAGGGCCAGGGGAACCAGACATCACTTGGCTGTGTAGAGAGCCAGTAAGAGAGCCAGGGGAACCAGACAGGACTGCTCTCTCTCTCTCTCTCTCTCTCTCTCTCTCTCTCTCTACCTTTCTCTCTCTCTCTCTCTTACTTCTCTCTCTCTCTCTACCTATCTATACCCCTCCCTCTCTCTCTCTCTCTCTCTCTCTCTCTCTCTCTCTCTCTCTCTCTATCTCTACCTCTCTCTCTCTCTACCTTTCTCTACCCTCTCTCTCTCTCTCTCTCTCTCTCTCTACCTATCTCAAACCCTCTCTCTCTCTCTCTCTCTGCTACTGAGATGGATGGGAACTCATTAAGGTGGACTGTTGATGATTGTCTGTTTCCCACAGATCAATTCACTAAACACATTGTATAATAGGTCATTATTAAAGTCTTAGGCATTATATTGACTTGGAGGAAGCATGTCACTAGGAAAATGTAACATATAACTGGAACGCTATCACTCTAGTATGATGACTTGCACTCCTACAAGGCATGTGTATGTGTACTGTATCTGAGATGGTTAATGTAACGGTCAGAAAATCGCACGTCCATGACGAGGTCTTCATGCTTGAAAGTGTCGACATCACTCACAAGTGCAAAAAAAGCAACTTTCACAAGTGTAGAGGAATGAAATCCGTCAATCTATTCAGCATGTTTCATTGCTGATCCTCTCGTCCACAGCCCCCCAAAAGGAAAACTTTTGGTGTTTTTTTAAAAATTGTCAAAAATAAATAATGATTCCACAGGCTCAACACTCTGTTTTCCCTTTCAATAAAGAGAGCAACAAGAGCGGAGCATGATGTATGTATGTTGGGCGCCGGCTTGGTACAGCAGCACAGTGCATAAGCAAAGCCATGTTTCACGGCAAAGAGACCATGCCTTACAGCCGCGGCGGTGGCCCTGATGAGAATATAATGTTCTACAACGAGTAAATGCATCAGGTCAATACTTGATTTGTTCCAGCATGTTGGCCCACTGAGCAGGGGGTCTGGGGATGCATTAGGAGCCGCTCCGACAGGGCCAGAGCGAGGGGGCCCCATGTCAGGGAAAGGGCCGGCACTCTCCCAGGTGTCCTTAAACAATTTCAGACATGTGGAGGCTGGGGTGAAAGGTGGCTCTCTGTGATGAAGGGCCAGGTAGAGGAGGGTTCCCATGCTACCCACACTCACATACACACACATTCCCCGTTTGAAGATGAGTTGATTAGATCCAGGAAATGCAGCAGGTCCCCAAAAGGGACTCACTGCACGCAAACATGCTGTCTGTGTGTCTAGGTGTCTGAAGCGAAGACGCGGAGGAAAGTAATGTTCAGGGATGGCGGCGGGACAATGAACTCTATAGATAGACCAATGTTCATTTCTCTCCTCCTCCCATCCCCACTCACACACACTGTACATCACAATCTCTGTCCTAACACAGGCCCCTCTCCACCAGTGCACCAGTCCCATCACTGAGAGAATGTACAGAGGCACAGGGGAGTCCCCTCGCTCACCACTGTCTAGTTCACCATCATGTTCATTTAGATGCAGACTGCATTCCATCCACCCAGAGATAGAAATCTATGTCTGTATCGAGGTGCCAAATAATGGATGAGGTTGGACCTGCTCCTCTGATAGTTAAATATTCATGTGTAGACTGCAGAGTTTGGGTAAACATCCAACTCAACCCTGCCATTCTGGCAAGGAGTATTTTTTTATTTATTTTTATTTTACTTTTATTTAACCAGGCAAGTCAGTTAAGAACACATTCTTATTTTCAATGACGGCCTGGAAACAGTGGGTTAACTGCCTGTTCAGGGGCAGAACGACAGATTTGTACCTTGTCAGCTCGGGGGTTTGAACTCACAACCTTCCGGTTACTAGTCCAAAACCTGACACATTTTGTCACATCTTTGTGGTTTCCTGAGATGCATTTGAACCAAATATTAGATTGAGCTTTGTGATGCTGAGAATTCTAGGTTCTGATAACACTGTGGCGTCCAAGTTAAGCACTTTACTCTCTATTCCATTTTATTGAGGCCACTGGCTTTACTGTAGACATACCAGCATGTCCTCGTAATACTGTATGTCCTACAGGAGTCAAAACAAATCATCCCTAATCATTAGCCTGGCTGCTAACATCACAGATGTTCAGATGTTCGTTGGTGGCTAAATCAGGCCGCGGGTCAAGGAATCGCCAGCCGCACAAAGAAAGCCGACATAAGCATTACGAGGTCAGATTGTTGGGATGTTTTAATGCTAAATTAATGAGTGGTTCTCCAGAGCTCCAGAGTTTGTCTTCTAACAGGAAACAATTCATTTGGGGCCCGGGCTATAACGGCTTTTAATGCTTGTCACGGAGGCTAGATGAACTGCTTAAAAGGCGCTATATGGGAGCCGTTTTATCATGGTGCTAATCCAGTGATGAGGCTGTGCCCCAGGTTCCCCCGCTGCCCGCCATGGCCAGACGAAAGGGTTCATACAGATGTTTATGGCTTGTGAAAGTTTGCGGGGAGCTGGTGGGGAGGCTGGCAGAGTGCCGCTACAGACACAAATGAGGCCGTAAAGTTTCACACTGTTTACATGTTTAAAAAAAGAAAGGAGAAGCGAGGGGAGGGTGTCGGAGTGGGAATGCAGATTTGCTTTTCGGCTGCAGCGGTCTATTTACCGATGTTGATGGTGTTTCAGGGAGCGCTAGAGAGGAAGAGAAGATGGTTGTTAATGTTTAGCTTGTAGGCAAGCACAGTACAGAACAGTACATACAGTATGTAGAGATGGAAAAATGTTTCCCCAATGTTCAATGATTGAATGATCAGTACAGATGTAGGATCTTAATTTGAGCCAGTTCGCTACAGATGGAAAATAATTTTTATGTGTGAATTATTATGTGGATTCTAATTCATGGACATTTTTGTAGGGCTTGATACATTTTTATAAAGACTTTATAAACCTCAAATACACTATACGTTACACATTTCCTGCAACAGAGGGATTAAGTTAAGATCCTACATCTGTACATAGGCCTGCAGTAGATGTCAAAAGTTGCTGAAGTGCAGGGTGGACAATAACATCAAGTTCTGTACTGCAGTAAATCTGCCAACTTAGTCTGCGCTGTTGGCACGAGCTAGAGCTTCTTCCAGTAACCTTGACCCCGGTTGGCAGATGGCACAGTGGCACCTCCTTGGTTTGCACAGTGACCTGTGTGATCCCTAGGAATGAGCTTGCGCTTATGCCGGTCTGTGGTGGATACCATCTGGTGCCCTCTCACAGCACATTCATTTAGGTCTCCACACACATTCTCTAAGAGATACAGGAAGCATAGATGAGGTCATTCTAGGAAAAGTAATATGACCTCAAAGGTACTTACCAGGTCTTTTGTTTGGACAGTAAAGTGGATAATGTGGTGTGCTTTATGTACACTCACAGTGCCCTACACACTCACGCACACTGTCACTCCAACACACACATAATATGCACATACATTTATATTGACTCCACACACCCACACACACATACTCATCATATACGCTGCTACTACTCTGTTTATCGTATATCCTGATGCCTAGTCACCTTACCCCTTTACATATCTACATATCTACCTCTATCACTCCAGAATCCCTGCACATTGTAAATATGGTATTGGAACGGACTGACCCTGTATATACACTGGGTGCACAGACACCTTCCTAATATTGAGTTGCACCCCCCGCACCACCCTTTTGCCCTCAGAACAGCCTCAATTCGTCGGGACATGGACTCTACAAGGTGTTGAAAGAGTTCCACGGGGATCCTGGGCCATTTTGACTCCCATCCTTCCAACAGTTGTGTCAAGTTGGCTGGATGTCCTTTGGGTGGTGGACCATTCTTGATATACAAGGGAAACGGTTGAGTGTGAAGAACCCAACAGCGTTGCAGTTCTTGACACAAACCAGTGCACCTGGAACCTACTACCATACCCCGTTCAAAGGCACTTAAATCTTCTGTCTCGCACATTCACCATCTGAATTGTACACATACACAATCCATGTCTCAATTGTCTCAAGGCTTAAAAATCCTTCTTTAAACCGTCTCCTCTCCTTCATCTACACTGATTGAAGTGGATATAACAGGTGACATCAATAAGGGATCATAACTTTTCACCTGGATTCACCTGGTCAGTCTGTCAAAGCGCAGGTGTTCTTAATGTTTTGTATACTCTGTAGTATGCTTACTTACTTTCTCGTGTTCTTCTTACTTCTTAGTTTTATCTCTCGTGTGTTTTTGTTCTACCTTATGTTATTTTTTGTATTACACTGTTATTTATGACTGCATTGTTGGGTTTAGATCTTGCATGAAAGGCATTTCACTGTACTTGTGCATGTGAAATAAAAAACGTGAAACTTCTTTATTGGAAAGAAAACAAACACTATTTGAACCCAGGTCGGATGCCTTCAGATTCCTCTTTTGAGTGTGACCCTTCATAAATATTGTCTTGGTACAAACATATGCATTGTCTTTCGGGGATTCCCGCAATTAAGATAAAGATACATTCTAAGTTCCCTGGCCAATTAGAAACCTGCACTAAATGAATGGGCTCTGGTGGTGCGAGCCTGTTGGTGATGACCTAATCCGAATTGAGTCAACAAGCCTCTTATTGGGTTAACCGCGGCCGCAATGTGTCTTGTCACTTTGCGGAGACAAGGCCAATACCATCTTGTGAATGGAATTAGATTGTCATTGATGTGTCAAGGCAGAGTGGGAACAACAGATCGATGGCAAATTACCGCACGATATGTGGAGATCTGAGGAGAGGAGAGGTGCAGACAGGATCACAACAGTAGTGTGTTATTGTGGGTAAAGTTGTGGGAGTCCTACACACTCTACCCAGGCCCTCGCTTAGCTTGGAGCTATCTCACAAAACTGAGGAGAGAGGGAGAAAAAAACACACAAACCAATTCCAATACAGCACTAATGGGCCACATCATGCCAATACAATAAAAAATGGGCCTTTCAGCTCTAGTCAATAGTGAGTTAATGAAAATTTAACCTTTCATTAAATGTGGTCGTGTTATTTCCTTCGACTTGTATGCCGGGTCTTTTTTCAGTTTGCCACTTTCTTTCAATTTACTGACAAATTTACTGTGAGGTCTGTATGGAAATGATATGATAGAGCAATACGTTGAGTTAAGTGGTGTAGACTACTGATGTGATGCTGCTGTTGTTGTTGTTGTTGTAGGATACATACATAGAAGGCATTGCCGTGTTAGAGGACAACGAAAAATACTTTTAAAATGTATCAAACACAAATTTGAATGCGCAAAGTTGCATTGAAACAAAAGGCAAACATTCTCAAATGAAACATTAATGGGAAATATTCGAGTCAAAGAGGGAGGGGTGAAACACACAACACACAATCGAGATCTAAAAGAAATAAGGAATAGTTGTGTGCTGAACCACATTGCTGTACAACAAAGCAAGAAAGCAGCCTACCTGTAGGAAGCTCCATTGACTCCTGTGCTTTGAACAGTGGAATGGCATTGGAGTGAGGTGATAAATCTCTAGGCATCCTGTCTGCACTAGATGAAAAGGCTCAGGGCCCACTTTCCACTGTGGGCAACCTGCCCTTTTAATTAATTAGCACTAGCAGGAAGTGCCTGCCCACGGGGGGTGGCGGTCCGGCCCCTCTGTGTACTGCCAAGGTGATAATGTCCGTAAGGTGAAAGGAGTGCTCGATGCCTCACTAGATATACACTAAATGTATGCAAGCGACTAAGCGAGCCCCTCTGACTGACGCAATACCAAGAACAATACCAAGATCAGTCGGTTCCTGTGTGATATCTGGGCTTCTCTCACTGTGCCCTTGAAGCTAATGGGGGTCCCTAATAAATACAAATACAAATACTGTGTCTTTAACATGAAAGCCAACCCTTTTTGTACAAAATGGAGTTAGCTACTATCAAAGGAT
This sequence comes from Oncorhynchus tshawytscha, assembly GCF_018296145.1. Taxonomy (NCBI): domain Eukaryota; kingdom Metazoa; phylum Chordata; class Actinopteri; order Salmoniformes; family Salmonidae; genus Oncorhynchus; species Oncorhynchus tshawytscha. The sequence goes on along the minus strand of NC_056457.1, from coordinate 18,443,280 downwards.
GGGACAGGCCTATTTTGACTTTTTTTGAGACTAGAAACATGTCACGATAACCCATGACCACTATTTACTCTCATAACCGTCATATCTGGGCCTATTGTCTCACGTTGTTGCTTTAGGACCAAATATCCTCCTGATTTGCACTGTAAGTCAAACACTTTGGACATCACCTTTTTATGGGTGCCTTCTCTCTTTGCCTATGTGTGCATGTGTGCATGTGACCAGGCTCTTTACGTATGTGTGCATGTGTGCATGTGACCAGGCTCTTTGCGTATGTGTGCATGTGTGCATGTGACCAGGCTCTTTGCATATGTGTGCATGTGTGCATGTGACCAGGCTCTTTGCATATGTGTGCATGTGACCCTCTCTTTTGCGTATGTGTGCATGTGTGCATGTCACCAGGCTCTTTACGTATGTGTGCATGTGTGCATGTGACCAGGCTCTTTACGTATGTGTGCATGTGACCAGGCTCTTTACATATGTGTGCATGTGTGCATGTGACCAGGCTCTTTACATATGTGTGCATGTGTGCATGTGACCTGGCTCTTTGCGTATGTGTGCATGTGACCCTCTCTCTTTGCGTATGTGTGCATGTGTGCATGTCACCAGGCTCTTTACGTATGTGTGCATGTGTGCATGTGACCAGGCTCTTTACGTATGTGTGCATGTGACCAGGCTCTTTACGTATGTGTGCATGTGACCAGGCTCTTTACATATGTGTGCATGTGTGCATGTGACCAGGCTCTTTACATATGTGTGCATGTGTGCATGTGACCAGGCTCTTTGCGTATGTGCGCATGTGCGCATGTGAGGGGCTGAAAATGGCCCTTGTTGTGTGTGCAAACTTCTCTCTCTGTCTCAAGTAATGAGCATGTGCACCTTTCCGCCTGAGGCCTTCATACACAATTTAGCCAGAAAGCCACGGCTGATCATGATTTAGCTTTTGACACCGTTCGCCCCCAGGCGTGGGGAGACTAATACAGATATCTGACTTCCAGTGCGCAGCAGAGGGAAAGGAGAGAAAAAGTGAGAGGCCTTTTATTGACTAAATGATAAAGAGGTTTGTAATGATAAATAACAGTCATTTTATTGTGGAATTCCCAGAAAAGACACATTCTACACAATATATAAAAGAGAACTATTAGGGGGTTGCTGGCCTCGCTCTCCCCAAAGAACGGCATCTGGTAGACTCCAATATTCTCGTGCTCGAGTAGAGGTCACAAATTGTGTTAAGACCTTAGCTATTAATACTGCATAAACATGATGCCTAATGGCACTGGTGTCCTCTTTGGCTCAGGGAGGAGGCTGAGCCAGTGAGTGGTGATCATGGGCATTTCCCTGCCTCTCTCTCACAGCAGGCTCCACACATTGTTTCACCAACACACAAGGGTGGCTGGGGAGAGAGTATTTGCCTGGTGCGCATACTACTACCTCTGCCACTAGAGATTTTAGCTATCACTTAAGCTATGGGATGGCTGACCCTTTCACGATATTCCCTTTAAAGGTGCAATATGCAGAAATCGCGCAGCCATTTCCTGGTTGACATTTTTAAAAATAGTTTGCCTAATTTCAGTTTATGTGATAAAACGAGCAGTCAATGGAGGGAGAATCATTGTACGATCTAAACTTCTGTGAAATATAGTTTCAATAACCAAAAATATTGTTTTTTCAGCTGTTTGGAGCTGGTGTAAAAGAACGAAAGTAAAAGACGCAAAAATGTAACTTAAGAACAGGACGCATAGAAATAGTGCACATAGAACCGATCTACCGCTTCACAGACTTGCATTCAATGAGAATGACATATCTATAATTCACATTTCTATGTGAATTTGGTCAGGTTGCCCAAAAAGTGACATGTTGCAGCTTTAATATTTACTGCTCTGCACAAAGATATAAACCAACCAGATGCTACAGTAAGGGTTGTGCTGTGAATAAGTCACGGTGGAGAAGGATAGTGTGCAGACCATCTAGTTTCAGGTGCTGTGGTACATAAACCATGTGATCTACTATAGTTCAGGTTAGAGGTTCTGAAAGTATGTTGACAGGAGAGAGTGGAAGTGTGTGCAGTATGTGTCCCTGCAGTGACTGTTAAGAGCCGGTTGTTGAATACTGAATGGAGAATGGCCCAGAAATGAACAGTCAAATCCAATTAAATTACTCAAATTAAATTGTACAATGGTTATGGAACACCTGATCAAATTACTCACATTCAGGGGAATTCGACAGCAACCAATTAGTTCAAAGTATAAAGTTCACACGATCAAATTAACACCAAGAGGACGGGGCCTTGATTTGAGCAAAATGATACATCATAATTACATCATGTAAGAAAAATCACAAATTACGGAGCTTTTAATAAGAAAATGGAAATGGCTAATAGGTCTTGATATGACAAATGTACCCCTGTCTACAGTATGCTTGCACACATAGCAATGATTATTTTAGCAATGGGTGATTGCTATGAAGTACTGGGGCTGTGGCCCATCGTCATTAGATCAAAATTGGTTAACATGTATTTTGCTGCTGGAAAATAGGGATGTTTATACAATACACATTGGATGCTCTTGTCTGATTGGCTTGTGCTGAAGATGGTATGTTGGTCAGAAAGTTAACCCCATTTCGTTTTTAAGTCTCTTTCAATACATTTACTGAAATAGACACGTTTCTCGATAATGATGTCATTCTGTACCAACTCCTGGATTAATTGTGCGAGGGACTTTTTTTAACATTTTACATGTAGCTTCTCAAGGTGCTTTTCCAAGGTGAGATACATGAGTAATGAGATACAAAATAAGCCTTTTAATTGACTTTCTGTAAATTTGACTTCACTAGTCCAACATATACATTTCCTTCTTTAAAAGTGAACCATTTTCACTAATAAAGTTATTAATCTTGGCCATACAGTAATTATCAGTGTAATTATGGGGTAATTGCACATAGATCAAGGACAACTCATATAGTGCGCGATAGGTTGGTCTTGATTATCCCCACGTCATGTTAAGACATTACTCCTCCTGTATTATCTTACTTATTCTACAGTGGAGAGTGTGTCTGCATGGGCCGTATATCCTGCGAATAAACCATAAATGCTGTAACATGATAATACTGGTTTAATTACCCTTGGTCAGCCCACTTACAAACCTATTGCTGCTGCAGTCAATATCCCCCAAGATCCATTCATGCTTCAGCTGATGGTTAACTTGGGAGCTTTTGCCGAGTGCTTTACCCTAATTGATATCCTTATTTAGCTAGAGAGAGAGAGCCAGTGGGAGACAAATGGAGTTAAATTGAGCAGTTTACAGTACTGTAAACCAGATCGCATACCACCATTGCTGACTGCGGTTGGACATGATTTATCCTGCTAATTTGCTGTTTTAAAGTATTACGGCTGTTTGGCCTTCTTTCATATTTAGCCAGCAAGAGCAGGTTTCGCTGGGTTTCTACGGAAGCTCTTGTTGGGATATTGTTTTACAGTGAATTAAACCTGATTATGGTTTCAGTATTCCCCATCCGCTCAGTCTGGCCTTGGTCAAAGAGGCGAGGGAGCCTTTACCATGTACCTGAGGGCATGCGGTACGGCCAATACACACTTAACACTTACTACCCTCTCAGAGCGAAGCATGGAACGTACCCCTTAGAGCCTGGTAGTCCTGCCGTATATTTACAAGAATATTATCCCAGCGCTGTATCGCTGCCATGCAGCGTGCTAACCCAAAGCACACTTGTCAGTCTCTCCAAGATTTCTCAGGGATTTTTTGTGATTTTTTTTTTGTGGGCTGCAGCAATTCTGACATTTGTCTAGAGAAGTGGGTATACTCTAATTTTCCCCAACATTTTCCAAACAGCCCACCTGACGAAGGAAAGGGGGAGAAAATTCTATGAGAAACAGTGGCATACACTCTGAATGACCTAAAATGATAAGCCCCACATCGTTCCTTAACTGTCAGGCCAAGCCACGCTGTACTGTGCTAATAGTAGGCCTACTACTGAAATAGAAAAATGAGGCTGTCAACTGAGTCCGACATTTTTAGATGATTTTCATTTTTTTCAGGTTTTCAAAGTGACACTGGATTGATGCAAATAATCATGATATTATTCTGCCAGGTACTACTACTTTGTAGCTAGTTAACATTTCATTGAGCAGGTTTTTTGGCCAAGCCTGAAGTTGAATCAATGTCCCGCAAGATCACATAATAATGAATGAGTATTTTACATAACAGAACTGAATGTAATAACATGGCATAGCAGGGAAAGAAGGAGGGAGATGAGGGTGGTAGGAGGGAGAGGGGAGGAAGGAGGGAGAGGGGAGGAAGTAGGCCTATAGCGTTACTGTTACACCAAAAACACCTACATCCTAGTGTGATTTTAGGAACTGATGCTGAATAGTTGCATTTCAACAGCGCCACTAGTCAACTCAACAGCGCCACTAGTCAGGATATATGCTTTGATTGAAACAAAATACAAGAAAGGCTAATAGTTTAACACCATCTGCTGTAATTCACTCACCAAACAGTCATTCAAGAAGATATACATGCATATTCTATTCTCATTAAACTGATTGAGATCAATCAAATGACTGGCATGCAGATGCAGTTTGGACACTGCACTAGTAAAATGTGAAGAATTATCATTCACGATTGACAGTGATGATGGCCTATTTTGAAATGAGGTATGCCTAACTTGGTGTTTAAGGGTATTAAAAATAGAGCCTTTTCTTGAGAGAATAATGTGGGGATAGGCAGACATTGCAATTGGAGGATATATTTCATGCATATTCTGTAATAATATTCAAAAAGATACATCTGTCGATACAAACTTTGATTGAGAAACTATGATGTAATTGGACAAAACATTTGCTCCTGCACCTAAAATAAAAACACTACACCACTGCCATCGCATAATATGCAGGGCATTGTTGATTTAGCCAAAAATATGCCTGGGAGGACTGACCTATACCTGCGACTCCAACTCAGAAGCCCTCACAGCTTTAAAGAGAGGAAGCTAGCTGACATCTTCAAACTGTCCATGACACTTGACCTGCAGCACTTGTTGAGAAACCCAAACTGTAACCAACCCAATGGTTCCCAATTAGAACCCATGGTACTGTGACGCTTTACAATACACACTACACCGTGTCCCCTTATTAATAACATCTTAATACCAATGTAAGTACATTGTAATACAAAGGAATGACTACAGTATAAGGTCTATGCATTAGAAGTGGGTTTGAAACAATGGCATAGCCAACAGGTCAGATGAGATGTAGCTATCGAGAACAATTTGAAAATAGGATTATGCTTTAAGTGGGTTTGTAGGTCTTTCTCTCCTGTCTAGTTCCCCAGATATGTTTCCCTTAACAGCTCAAAGTAATTAGCGAAGACTACATGCCAAAAGTAAAGTAGCTACAGAGTAGGCAGCTCTCATCTTTAATTTGAAGAGATGAGACACTCTGTGGGGGCTTGCTGAGAGCTTCAAGCGACTACGTTGGGTCCTTCCACCAAGGTCGCCTTGGCAAGATGAACAAGTCTTTGTAAACTCTGCCATATATACAGTATGTGAACCAGACTAACAAAATAACTGTTTTGGCAGTGTTGAAACAGGCAGTGTTTCAAATTACCCTGTTACAATATCCATAACCCAATATTGCAAGTGAAAAATCTTCACTTTGGTAATTATTCTAAACAAATATCTCTGTTCCAGTTTTTATGATATGATCCAACAGAGTCGTAGTGATTTTTTTCTCTATCCAGAAAAGTTTATTTTTGAGTGATACCTCAGAAAGTCCTCTAGGGTTTGCCATTAGTCACATGCTTGAGCACGAAGTCAGCCACAAATGGCCTCCAATTTCCAAAAGGCACGGTCAGCTCATTCTTTACTGTCAAGATGAAGAAGAGCATAAAAGTTGAGTCAATAAAGTAATATGAAATGGTTGGTATCGAAATGTGCCGCAGTGACTGATTAAGTGCTCAGGTCCCTGTTGTGATGTTCTCTGGATTCTGGAGGGAGAAGGAGGGAGGGATGGATGGGGTGGAAGGAGGGAGAGGGGAATGAAGTAGGGAGAGTGGGCGGGAGAGGGGAGGGAGAGGGGGATGGAAGGAGGGAGGGGGGAGGGGTAGGAAGGAGGGAGATGGGAATGGAAGGAGGGGGAGAGGGGAGGGAGAGGTGGAGAAAGGGGGAGAGAAGAGGAAGACGGGAGGAAGGAGGGAGAGGGTGATGGAAGGAGGCAGAGGAAGGAGAGAGAGGGGATGGAAGGAGGGAGGGAGAGGGGAGGAAGGAGAGAGAGGTGGAAGGAGAGAGAGGTGGATGGATGGATGGATGGGAGGGAGGGAGGGAGGGAGGGAGGGAGGGAGGGAGGGAGGGAGGGAGGGAGGGAGGGAGGGAGGGAGGGAGGGAGGGAGGGAGGGAGGGAGGGAGGGAGGGAGGGAGGGAGGGAGGGAGGGAGGGAGGGAGATGGAAGGAGGGAGAGGGGGAGGAAGGAGAGGGGGATGGAAGGAGGGAGGGAGAGGGGGAGGAAGGAGGGAGAGGGGTATGGAAGGAGGGAGAGGGGAGGAAGGAGGGAGAGGTGAGGAATGAGGGAGAGGTGAGGAAGGAGGGAGAGGGGTGTGGAAGGAGGGAGAGGGAAGGAAGGAGGGAGAGGGGGTGGTAGGAGGGAGAGGGGAGGAAGGAGGGAGAGGGGGATAGAAGGAGGGAGAGGGAAGAAGGGAGGGAGGGAGGGGGATGGAAGGAGGAGCGATGAGGGTAGAGAGCATGCCCCTGGAGTTTCGTTTGTGTTGTTTATGTTTCTCAGTCTGAAAGGTAACATGTTTAGATTATTATTTCAAGGGGGAAGAAGCCATAGGTCATAACTTCCAGAGACTACAGGATTCGTTACAATTATGATATAGTATATCTAACACAAACTATTCAATTTAACTGGACTATAAAATAAAATACTTAGAGCATCTGGATGCTTCTAAACCTTTAAAAGAAGCATCAAAGTGCACACAATAGTTCTACCATACAAAAGCCTACCAGCCAAGTCAACACCGACTCTTCACACAGGTGAAGAAATAAGAGAAAGGGAATAACACAGATAAACAAGTACTTTTCTCTCTCTCTCTCTCTCTTTCTCTCTCTCTCTCTCTCTCTCTCTCTCTCTCTCTTTCCATCTCTTCAGAAAGTGGATCCCCTACAGCAGAGTGCAGGTCTTCCCTCACTGTTCTCCTAATTCAAAGTGGTGACAAGGATGGTCACCTCTGTCTCTTGATTATGACTCAAATAATACATAAGCAGAGCATTAAGCTGGGAACATGCTTCCTGGGCCCTGGGGGAGGGGACAACGGGGTCAATGTGTACTAATGAGCGTAACAGGTTTGGTGACCAGTCAGGAGACAGGGGGAGTGGGTTTAAAGTCTGGAGCTCTACGCAAAACTCACAGTCTGCCAAAACACAGAACATAGACACACACTACCTGTCCTGGGGGTGTAAAAATGTCACTGTTTCTTATTCATTTGGACTTTCGTATATTGTTGAAACTTTGGGTGGTGGATAGTAATATAGTGACATTGTCATACTGTAGGCTACAAGACATTTTGTAAACGCAGAAAGTGTAACTTGATCTGTAGAGTGAGCGTTGCACATCCATGTGGTATATTTGAGATTTAAAGAGTACAGTTTCATTAGAATTTTTGCAGTAAAGTGCAACTATATCTATTGTACAGTCTATAAATATGAAGCAGATAGCCCACATGCTTGTATGAATTCCATATAACTAACCCATGCAGCAGTATTAGAGTTGCAGTGCCAGAGGTCCATTTCTGTATATCACATTCCTACAGTAAGGAAGATTAAATACATTTAGTGATTTTCTGCATACTTAGTAAACACTATCTGTCAACCTGCAACTCCCACTTGCCACTCAACCTCCCCATCTCAGTTAACCACCAGCAAACTTCAGAGACATGTACGGGTGGAAACCGATGTGGTTTGCACCGTGTTAAGATCATGGCTCTGGGCTACGCAAGGAGCAGGTTGCTATGCGCTGCAATGCTAATAGGTTCCACTTCTCAGCGCGGTCCGTTAGCCTGTGCTGACACGTCTTGACAGTTCATACACCATCTTCCACCCTTTTTAATCATTTCTGATAGGCTCTCTCCGGGACGCCATCTATTTAATTTGAAAGGGTGAGCCACTAAACATTTTTGTGTCTCTAAATAGATGTCTGTCTCAACACGTTTGAGTACTTCAGCTCTATTGTGAACCATTGATGGAAGCTCAGTAAATCATAATTTGGGCTGAAGACGTGAAGAAGTGATCATGAGTCTAAGATGGCAGTACATCCTGGAAGAGACATCTATCAGGCTGGCAAAGATTATACTGTAAATGACTAGATCAAAGAGATTGAGAAATTAAGAAAAACAAATACAGACAAATACAAGTGCGCTCTTCAGATGTAAGCTAGGAAAGGTTGATTACATTTTAAGGGCAATAGTTTTGTTCAGAGGCATAGCCGTCTCTTGGTACCAGTTCAGAGTTTACATGTGTTGTTTTTTCAATACAAAAATAAAAGATTAAACTAAAGGTAAAGCATGAAACTATATTCATATTTATCTCAAGGTCATAGCTCTTAGTTCTCTTGATCTTTCTTTTACATTTGTGTTCAACTTTTATCTGTGATTTATCTTCTGCTTTTGCAATTTAACCAGTAGGCCTCCTCAGCAGCGTAATCTGACATTTGATATGATTTACAATTCTTACAATTCCCCATTTTCAATCTCAAGCAAATGAAAGTCACTGTCCTCTATGTTTCCCACAATGTTCAACGTCTCGGACGTCTGATACAGTTTATGAGAGGAACAGAGTCAGCAGAGTAACTGTGGGCCTGTGTGATTCATAGTGGAGGACAAAGGCCTTTCTATTGGAGTCAGAAAAATTCATTTTCCCAACATTGGGTGGATGTAAGGACAGTGTCACCAGGGATTATCACATGCAATTTCTGTATAGTTCTACAAACATCCCTCAATATAAATGGGACAATTCAATGAAATATTCATATACAAACCATGACATCATTGTTCGGTAACTGTCATGAGATCCTATCAACTACAATCTATTTGGAAGCAAAAGACCAAAAGGCAGGAGCTTTCTGTGTGGTATATGACTGGATCTTTTCAGATCGGGATATCATACACTATTGGTTTAGACTGAAAAGGACTGTTTGTATAAAATATGTTGGGCTTCAGCAGGGCAGGCATAGATAGCTGCGAGCTTCTTGTTGTCCTTCACTGAGATCCTTTGGGAATTCGCCCTGAGAGAAGAAAGACTGTTTTGTCTTTAGCACAGAGAGAGTATTTCCATCTTATCCATCCATGTTCTATAGAATTCCATTTAACATGCGCATTTTGAACATAATGTCTTATGTGGTTGCTTGGATTAACTTAATTTAGTCTTGATTTGTAACTCTGTTGTGGTCATAGTTGACCAGCTTTTATATTAGAAATCGTGGGCAAAGGTAATGACATAAAACCAGCGTGTAACCAAAACTGAAAAGGGGATTGACATAACTATTAATCACTCAATATTACTGAATGGAACAAGTTTGTCTTTAGTTTCCTCCCTCCAGCTTGAACTGGAAACTGGCAAGTCGGGCTAAGCTAAACAACAACAGACATAAATGTGGTTCACTATGGACTTTAGATGCTGATCACAGTCATGGATCTTAGCAGAACAAGCAGGACATGTTTTTTGCATTTAGTTGTTTGCTGTTATTCACTGTCTGTAAGTGGTATTATATTAAAGCCAGGCAGCCTCGACAGATCCTAAGACATTTTATCATCCAAATGGCAATGATGGCCTGAAAACATATGAATTTTACTCGTATTTTCTTTAAGCCTAAAATGGGGACAAAGTATCTCGCAACTTTTAGAATATACAAAGTAACTTCCCTTTAATACTGTTGAGACGTGAATACTGCATGTGTTCTGCCACACATAGTTAACTTTAAGAAGTAATGGCAGTGTATTTGATCAGTCAGCTCATCATACAAACTAAAACATAAAGCAGCCAATCCTTCATTAAAACGAATAACGTTCCTCGCTTAAACGGTACCCCTCTCCTAGGACTTCACAGCAGACGGTTGTCAAAGGCAAATACGTAATGTACTGAACACTTGTCAGATGAGAATGAAGTTTGGATCCGCTGTAATGCAATGTCGCTCTAGCAGCCAGTATATTAGTGTGTAGGTGGCTGTAGGCTGAGGACTGACCCACCGTCTAATGCGTTTCACTGGAAAATGTCAGTATTACTGCTCTTACCCTGCCATCTGCTGGTCCACCTTGTTCACAGGGCCTGCCTCTCATCCCCTCCTCTCCTCTAACTAGCTCTCCCATCCCTCCATCTGTCTTTCTGAGGGAGCATCATCTGCCCTGCACGTCCCAAAATGTCATCATCTCTCCTCTGAGAGAGAGGGAAAGAAAGAGAGAAATAGAGAGAGAGAGAGGGAGACAGCGAGAGAGGAATACAGGGAGGTCGATTGTTATCGAAAAATAAGCCTGGTGTTTGAAAGGGATTTTAATTGAGGCATTCGTTATATTTGAAAAGGTGAAGTCCTCGGGGCGGTCGCGGGAAACTAACTCAACCCATTTCATATCCTCAGACATTAATAAAGAATGGCATCTTTTGACTTTCCCTTTTAAACCACAACCTAATGGTCTAAATATAGTGAAAGTCAGACACGATAATTCCCTGTACCTCTGGGGGATACACTGCAGTCGCAGTACGGGACAGACAGAGGAGCAGCGGATAGGCCTCCAATTAACAGCCCAGGAGGACCCAGTCCCCGAAATAAGGGTCCAACGTCCCCTCCGCCCTCCACCCCAAAGGGTATGTTTCCCTCTCTCTTTCTCCCTTTCTCTCTCCTTAGTAATCAGGCCATTAATAATACTAGGGCCTCTGATCGTCAACCTAATACGAGTCATCCGGTTTGCGTTTTCAGAGGCTTATACCAAAGAGGAAGTGGACATTGTTTTTGTCTCGTCGTGGCATGAGAGCAGCTTAGAAGGACAGATTTCATTAACTAAAGGATCCTGTTTAACTATTTAATAGCTCTTTTGCTATTGTTTTCAGCCTTTTCCCATTAGAGTGACTGACATGAGGATTTAGATTGGTAACTGCAGTCAGCTTGGTAGTGTTCGCAGAAATGTGTGTGACGTCCATCTTGTGATTGAGCAATATAGTCTTAGGTATACAGTAGGTCTAGATGACTTCTTCCTGAAGTTAGGGGAATCCCTACTGAAGACACCTTGCTGTTAGAGTCTCGGGTGATTTACAATAAGTGTATGTTCCCGTACTGTACACAGGCAGTGGGTTGAATACGTAGAACGTGTATAAATGCATGTCTCTGCAGTCTGACATTACATGACACCTGCCCTGTTATCTGTAGTTCTCTCTATGAAATAATACAGTGAAACAAATTAGACCTGTTTTAAAGCGGAGACAGGCACTTATTGTTAGTATTTGTGGTTGTTTTGTCCAGTCTTGTCCTGTAAATGAATATAATCCTACAGGATGATGGGTGATTCCAGAGACATGAAAGTGCTTGATTGCTTGATAATTGGTGGGCCCAAGTTTCGGTTTTCCGCTCTCTTCTCCCTGATTGACTGAATGTACACGTTCCCAACGCAAATCATGTGCACGGTAATCTTGAACAACATAGTTTTTCATCAAAAATCCTACTTGAAATACCATACCGGATGAGATGTGGCATGTTCTGCTCAGCATGTCGAAATGGAAACGTTTTGATGGCTGGACGTTGGTTGGGAAGGTAATGGTTAATTGGTTAATTGGTATAAGGAGCACTTCCATCTTAAAGGTGCTCATCTAAGATGTTCAGTCAGAGGATTCAAACGGCGATGACAAAGTTACTTCATTAATGAATTGGGAAAACACTGGTAAAACACAACCAACATGTAAAAGTGCACAGACAATATATCCATGTACACAAGCCACAATAAATCCTTCAGTTCCATTAAACCTTTAAATTCATATCGTGTGTGATCAAATCCCACAGGGCTTGTAAGTAAGCATTTCACGGTAAGGTTGTATTCGACCCATGTGACAAATACAATTTGATTTGATTTGATCCGTTTCAAGCGTAGGCAAATTCAAACATTCACTGGCCTTCTGTGGTCAGTTCTCCCATTTTGCTCAAAGTAAATTCTGTCAGATGAAGTCTTTGACAGGGTAGAACATTACAAACTTGCACACTGTGCAACCACACCAGAGATGATTTGTTTTTCTCCTTATTCAAATAGAGAGAATAATGCCAGTTACAGCTAGAAGACCTTCACAAAGCCCGTCTTTCTACTCTTGTAAGGGACTATTTGCATTGTGAAACCAACCTGTGTGGCATGTTTAGATATGACTTAGTATGAGTAAGTGCTATTTCCAGTCATTTGTGTGTAAATATTTCACTATGGTCATTCTATACTAGAGATAACAAATAACAGTGAAAATAAAAGTTTGTCAAATATATGCACGCCAAGAAGTGCCATTCTTTTGGTATTGTGGCACACAATGTGCAATATGGGAGGAGTGTATTGTCCCCTAGCGTTGTGAATAAGGCACCAGGCTCAGGTGTGATCTGTTATTTTAACAGGTTCACTGCACTTCCTCGTGGATTTAATTCTTTGTAGTACTGAAATCTTCCAATTACTGAACATACTTAACATACGTCACAGAGAGGGGTTGGGTAGGTGACATAGGAGAGAAGGCTTGCTCACTCTCGGAACAATCCCAAACACATCACCACCACCACTAATTCATTCCTCTCTAACTCTTCATTGAGTTCATTGTGTTCCCTGATGGCTATGATTTTGTTGTTTTTGTTCTCGGGAAGGGCAGTAGGCCTAGTAGGTGTTTTGTAGGAAACTTTCTCTCCACAGTGTCATTCTACTGGAATGTCATCAAGATATTTCAATGGCACTGTTGATATCATATGAAAAATTCCCAGAATTAAATGGTGTAAATCTATGATATAGTAAGTGGACAGCAAATCATAGAATAAATAGTATATATATATATATCAAAACCTTTTTTTTTTTTTATCTTCCTGAAACCAAAAAGCAACAAACATCCAGTGAATAAATCTTTAGAAAAGGATGCTTTGTCGTAGCTGCGTTATCGTACACTGTCATAGCGAGAGGCTGCATCTCTGCATCTTCTGTATGTTGAATAAAAGAAGGAAATCACTGGGAGGTATATTTGCCACCCCTGTGGCACTTCAGCAGTACACGCGGTTACTCCTGCTCACTTGTTGGAGTCTTTTAACGCTAATGCAGAAAGCATAAATATATGATAATCTCATCGGGTGTCGATTTATACAGGTGTCATCCCTGACTTGATTTCCAAGAGAGCTGGTTTTTCTTTGCGGGCGATTGAAGTCGCAAAGTTATTATCAGGCAAAATGTATTCATGATACCAGAAGTCCAAGTTGCCTTCTGGGCTTTGTAATATAATACTGCCCTCTTTATCAAATTTAACAGTTTATTGGAAACAGCTTGTACACATGATTTAACCATGGGGCAGGGAGGCAGGGCCCGAGGACCCCACCACCACCACCCAGCCAACATATATACACACACACCTTCTCCCTCTAACTCCACCCCCTCTCCTGTCTCTTCCTCTTCATCTCTCTCTCTCTCTCTCTCTCTCTCTCCCTCTCTCTCTCCCTCTCCCTCTCCGATCCACACCTGTGTCACATCTGATGCCAGCCGCTGGTTGGACAAGGCTGAACTTTTGTGCCGGGGTCTTTTGTGCACTTTGTTGTTTGTTGCTCTGAAGAGTGCCCGATAACAAAAGCGTGACGTGACAAATGGACTTTGTGCCCCGCAGCCAGATTTAAGTGATATGTTACTGAATGGTATCAAGTGCAACCCGCTACACAATCATACATACATACACTACCGTTCAAAAGTTTGGGGTCACTTAGAAATGTCCTTGTTTTTGAAAGAAAGGCGCATTTGGTCCATTAAAATAACATAAACTTGATCAGAAATACAGTGTAGACATTGTGAATGTTGTAAATGACTATTGTAGCTGGAAACGGCTCATTTTTAATGGAACATCTACATAGGCGTACAGAGGCCCATTATTAGCAACTATCACTCCTGTGTTCCAATGGCATGTTGTGTTAGCTAATCCAAGTTTATCATTTTAAAAGGCTAACTGATAATTAGTAAACCCTTTTGCAATTATGTTAGCACAGCTGAAAACTGTTGTACTGATTAAAGAAGCAATAAAACTAGCCTTCTTTAGACTAGTTGAATATCTGGAGCATCAGCATTTGTGGGTTCGATTACAGGCTCAAAATGGCCAGAAACAAAGAACTTTCTTTTGCCAATCTTAATCTTTTATTTTTATTGGCCAGTCTGAGATATGGCTTTTTCTTTGCAACTCTGCCTAGAAGGCCAGCATCCCGGAGTTGCCTCTTCACTGTTGACGTTGAGACTGGTGTTTTGCGGGTACCATTTAATGAAGCTGCCAGTTGAGGACTTGTGAGGCGCCTGTTTCTCAAACTACACACTCTAATGTACTTGTTCTCTTGCTCAGATGTGCACCGGGGCCTCCCACTCCTCTTTATATTCTGGTTAGGGCCAGTTTGCGCTGCTCTGTGACGGGAGTAGTACACAGCGTTGTACGAGATCTTCAGTTTATTGCCAATTTCTCCCATGGAATAGTCTTCATTTCTCATAACAAGAATAGACTGACGAGTTTCAGAAGAAAGTTCTTTCTTGATGAACATTTTGAACCTGTAGTTGAACCCACAAATGCTGATGCTCCAGATACTCAGCTAGTCTAAAGAAGGCTAGTTTTATTGCTTCTTTAATCAGTACAACAGTTTTCAGCTGTGCTAACATGCAAAAGTGTTTTCCTTTCCAATTAGCCTTTTAAAATTATAAACTTGGATTAGCTAATACAACGTGCCATTGGAACACAGGAGTGATAGTTGCTGATAATGGGCCTCTGTACGCCTATGTAGATATTCCATAAAAAAAATTGCCGTTTCCAGCTACAATTTACAACATTAACAATGTCTACACTGTATTTCTGATCAATTTTATGTTATTTTAATGGACAAAAAATGTGCTTTTCTTTCAAAAACAAGGACATTTCTAAGTGACCCCAAACTTTTGAACGGTAGTGTACGTACACAACACAAACACATCCCCAAGTTGTGTTGTTTTGCATTTTTCCAAAAACAACTTTAGCAACCTAGCTTTACCTTTCTGTTGTTGGTTGTATGTAGTGTGCACATACAATGTACAGTACCTCAACATTATTTTTACTTCCTGCTCCATGTCAACCATTCTGTCATCTATTTTGTCATCCATTCTGTCATCCATTATGTCAACCATTCTATCATCTATTATGTCATCCATTCTGTCATCTATTATGTCAACCATTCTGTCATCTATTATGTCAACCATTCTGTCATCCATTAGGTCATCCATTATGTCAACCATTCTGTCATCCATTCTGTCATCCATTATGTCATCCATTCTGTCATCCATTCTGTCATCCATTATGTCAACCATTCTGTCATCCATTCTGTCATCCATTATGTCAACCATTCTGTCAACCATTATGTCATCCATTATGTCAACCATTCTGTCATCCATTCTGTCATCCATTATGTCAACCATTCTGTCATCCATTATGTTATCCATTATGTCAGCATTTATGTCATCCATTCTGTCATCCATTATGTCAACCATTCTGTCATCCATTCTGTCATCCATTCTGTCATCCATTATGTCAACCATTCTGTCATCCATTATGTTATCCATTATGTCAGCATTTATGTCAGCCATTCTGTCACCCATTATATCATCCATTCTGTCACCCATTATATCATCCTTAAAATAAGTGTTTTCTCCATCACCTGCAAATGATAAAGACAAATTTAGATTTGACTCCTGTGGATCTCAGCTGACACTGATATCCCCCAGACCTGAGTGTTGGGTTACACACTGGGACCAGTGATAGTGTCAACCACTGTGGAATGCTACAGTGACAGGAAGTGGGATTAAAAATAGAGGCCTTAAAAAATACAATGTGTTATGTTGCATCGCCATAAGTAAGAAATAAGATAATAACAATAACAGAGAAGGTGATAGTAAATCTGGTCACACAGGTCAGCCAAGTGATGGAGAGAGACCAAATCTCTGTGCAGCTGCCTATGACATACGACTGTTAAAATCTAAAATATCAATAACTAACTTTTAGACATTACACCTACAGTCAATAACATTCAGTAAAATCCAACTCGTAGATTGCAAGACCAACAGACAGTGAATCTCCCCAGCAGTGATATCGTAGAAGGCAGAGGCTTTCAAAACTCCTGTGGGGACGGTAAATAGAAACCAGCAGTTGCTCTACAACCAGTGCCCCTAATGATTTAAAGGGATGGTCAGAGGTCACAGCCGAGCTATTAATGATACCTTTTAACAAAAGGCATGCACAGAACCCCTCCTATCTGTGAGACGAGACGTCACCCAAGGCCTACGAGGGGGATTCAGCATGATTATGGGAGGTTAATGTAGAAGAGCAGGGCCTGGATGCTATAGGCTCAGCCAACAGGTCTCAACTCAGAGCAGGTCACTAGTTGGCCTGTCAAGGTATCTGTCAAAAATCTTGGATATGTGCTCCACAAGGATGTATCCTGTTACCACTATAGTTATTCCCAAAGTTCTGATGTTACCTCTGTGGTTATGACTATCTATGGAAAAATCTGTTCCTGTGAGTTGTGGTAAATGAACGATATCTATATTTTACTTTTACCACAGTGTCTTCTGTCGTCTTTGACATAAAACAATCATTCTCCTTAAAAGTTAATTATGGGAGCCAGGCCGTTTCGAGGTTGAGGAGATCTGTGCCTGAATCTGCATTGGAATAGGGAAATCTGGGTATAGGCAGAGCGGTGTCTTCCCGTGATAAAATATGGACGGAAGTGCTGCTAGGCATATCGTTTATCAGGCAGGTTTAGCATGCGCATGTTAAAATGAATGGCTCTGTTATCTGCATAGGTTGTGTGAGCTTAGTTTAGTGTAATGCCATTTATTGTGTAGAAATGGCATGCTGTCGGCCTGGTAGGGCATGATTAATCGGGCATTGCCTCTTTCTGGAACAGCTATAGGCAAAACATTCAAACCAATATTTGGCATCCGTGCTCTTTAGTTTATTGTTCAAAAGGACAACTGCAAGAAATAGCTTTTGTTTTGGGCTTTGGTCCAAGCATGGTATCTTTCAAGTTAGCCATTTGACAACAAAGTGATCAACATCTTCTAGTTCTATGAATAAATCCCAAATACTTATAGGTATCAAGCAATTTAAACATTCCAATAATGAAATATCAGTTTTAATGTATTACGTTTGTATAATGTAAATCTTTATGACAATAATGTAAACAAAGTGAAATAGTATCATAGGGTAAAACATTTATGGTAATTAAATCTGAAACAATTACCAAGACAGTGAAGAGCATGATCCAGCATGTTTAGTCTGTCCTATAGCAGTCACCAAAACAAATGTCAGTTCTCAGTTGACTCTGTTCCCAATCCACTGTAATGAGTAGGTTTCATCTGTCTGCCAGAGAAAAAAGGAGAGCAGTGATGACTGTCAATCTCTCATGTGTGGATAGGTGGAGAGAGGAAGAGAGAGACAGACAGAGAGGGAGCGCTATTGGGAGGTGGAGAGAGGCCAGGCACAGATTACACCACCAGTCACCAGAGCTTTAGGCACTTTCACTGATTCACAGAGAGAGAGAGAGAGAGAGGGAGAGAGAGAGAGGGAGGGAGGGAGAGAGAGAGAGGGAGGGAGAGAGAGAGAGTGAGAGAGTCAGAGAAAGAGAGACAGAGAAAGAAAGAGAAACAGGACTCATATGCTCTTTCCCCCACTGTGTGAGGACCTCGGCTTTATTTATATGCTCATGTTGAGAACACTACAGTCTCCCCATAGAAGAAGTATAGGAAAACTAGTATGTGTAGGTCTGCTTATAAACTGTATATAAACATTATTACATGATATTATAGTTATATAATATGTGCCATTTAGCAGACATTTTAAAGCGTCTTAAGTGCATAATTCAAAACATTTAAAAACGTATGGGTGGCCTCAGCAGGACTCAAACCCACAACCCTTGGCATTGTAAGCACTATACTCCACCAACTGAGTCACATAGGACACAGTTCGTTGATCTATAAGGCCATTCATAATTTGTATACACGAGTCCAGGTTATTGTAATAAATGTTTATGAAGTACATATACACGTATTTACTAATGACTTATAATTACTAACTGAACAATCATAATAGAACAGATAGAACCGAAACAATATCATTTTTCAATAAACAAACATGACAGTAATATTTGGGTTGAATTGGATAGGAGGTCTGGTACATGACTATGCCATCTAATCAGGTGTGGATAATGAATGCCCTTCATTACTGTGGAGGGCAAGGTAGACACCAGTGTCCAGTCATGTCTTCAGAGGGAAATATGGAAAATAAGTTAAGTGTTTGATGATCCGTTAAATGCACAGAGGAATACATTAATGTGATAGTCAGTAGAGCAGAAACCCCCTGCAGTAAGGTTTCCTCATTAGTCGTTTTTTTCACCCTTTTCTTTTTGAAACTATTTCAACTAAAAAAAGCCACTGTGACAGATGTATTGGTTGTGTCAAGAAATAATTATATGAATTTTGAATCATTCCACTCATTCCATCAACAATTATATTTTCAAAAGATATATCCTCAGAGGTCCTAAAATATAGCATTTCCCCTACAAGAATGTGGTGTATCAACACTTTTACCTTGTATTCACTTTCACATTTTTAAGTCTATCATACGCGCTGTAACCTATATATCACAGATTTGGTCAAACTACCCCTTTAATTGCATATACATGTATTCTGAAATAGTTTCATTTAATTATTGAATATTTGACATCACTGCCTCTACACAATAAGGGAGATGCTAATAATAACATGAAGAGATTTATGTTGGAACCGTGAACAGCCACACCCATAGGGCTCCTTTGACTTCAAAGACATACCATTTAGAAAGTGCAAAACCTCATACATACTTGCCTCTTGTAGGAGTCATTCTTCATTTTCTTTCATTTCTTGCGGTGGTCTATTATCTTTCTTTTTTATTGTCACAACTGGCTCCTTTGGCTTTCATCATTATTCTCTCAGGTTGGTTGAACACCTGATTCTCACGCTAGACTTTTGTTCTCTTGATTTAGCCACCTCAGCCACACAAACAGTACAACCAAATACATAGACACAGGGCCACAGAGTCATGTCCCAGGCATGAGTGCTACAGTACGGGCCTCCGTGAAAGATTATTAGGGGGAAATGAGCCCGTCCTCCTATAGCACCTCTCACCAGCCTCCTCTGGTAGTGAAGGCGTTCATGTATTCATGTATGTGCTGTCCTCCATTTCACTTCAGATCATATATCCACCCCTTTGTTTTCAATTGCAAAAAGCTCCTGAACAATCATATAGTGGATCTCGATCTCAATTTATGTGATTATGGATGTCTTCCACAAGGCTACTTGTCCATGTCTTGCAAATCGATCCAAGTTCTGGTCTTGGGAGGCAATTGATAACAAGTCTTTGCATTGGAAAGTGACTCAGTTACTACAGTAAGTTTGCACTTGCTTCATTCCCCACATTTTCAGTACACTAAGCCTATTCACCATATACTGATTATGTGCATACCAGTACTCTAAGGTTAAGAGTTAGGGTTAGTCAGTGTCTGACTAACCTCACCGTGCAATTAATTATGACTAAATGCAGACCTTCTTTTAGTAATGATGATTAATGAAAACACCTCTCATTCCATTCTTTATTTTCCCTATTAAGATTGGCCACAACAGTCAACAGTCATCTTCGTCAGCTGAATGCCAGCAGCGTGGAAAGAGATGTGATGTGGCAACTGTGTGAGGAAGCGCCTACATCCAAATACAGGTCAAGAGGACACACTGAACACCTAGTGGGTGAAGAACTACAGTACCTTCAGAAAGTATTCCCTTTATCCACATTTTGTTGTGTGACAGCCTGAAAATAAAATTGATTCGATTGAGATCTGTGTCACTAATCTACACATAATACCCCAAAATGTCAGAGTGGAACTATGTTTTTGGGCATTTTTATAAATGAATTAAAAAAATGAATAGCTGAAATGTCTTGAGTCAAAAAGTATTCAACCCCTTTATTATGGCAAGTCTAAATATGTTCAGGACTAAACATTTGCTTAACAAATCACATAGTAAGTTGCATGGACTCACTAGGTGTGCAATAATAGTGGTTAACATGATTTTTGAATGACTACTCCATCTTTGTACCCCCCACATACAGTAAGGTCCTTTATCAAGTAGTGAATTTCAACCACAGATTCAACCACAAAGACTGGCTCTGATATGAGAAAGCTGAGGATGGATCAACCACATTTTAGCTACTCCAAAAAATGTACCTAAATGACAGAATGAAAAGAAGGAAACCTGTACAGAATGAAAACAAATCAAAAACATGCATCCTGTTTGCAACAAGGCACTAAAGTAATACTGCAAAAAATGTGTCAAAGAAATGTATATTAATATTTGTCAAATCCAACAACACATCATTGGGTACCACTCTCCATATTTTCAAGCATGGTGGTGGCTGCATCAAGTTATGGGTATGCTTGTCGTCGGCATGGACATGGGAGTTTTTCAGGATAAAAAGAAACGGAATGTCGCTTAGCACAGGCAAAATCCTAGAGGAAAACCTGGTTCAGTCTGCGTTCCAACAGACACATAGAGACGAATTCACCTTCAACAGGACAATCACCCTAAAACACAAGGCCCTATTTACACTAGAGTTGCTTACCAAGACGACATTGAATGTTCCTGAGTGGCCTAATTACAGTTCTGACTTAAATCTGCTTGAAAATCTATGGCAAGACTTAGCTGTCTAGCAATGATCAATAACCAACTTGATGGGCATATATTGCAAAATCCAAGTGTGCAAAGCTCTTAAATATTTACCCAGAAAGATTCACAGTTGTATCGCTGACAAAGGTGTTTCTATTAACTTGGGCAGTGAATAATTATCTAATCAAAATATATTTGTGTTTACATTCATATATATATATATATATATATATATATATATATATATATATATATATATATATATATATATATATATATATATATATATATATATATATATATATATACACACACACACACATTTATGTTCAATTTTTCCTTCCACTTTGACAGAGTATTTTGTGTAGATTGTTGACCAAAAAAATGACAATTGAATCTATTTTAACCCCACTTTGTAACAACAAAATGTGGAAAAGGTCAAGGGGCGTGAATACTTTCTGAAGGCACTGTATGTGTTGAGATAGTTGTGTGGCAGTGATTGTGAAGTAGTCAAATTAATTTTTGAACTTGGCAAGAGATCAATCGTTCCAGTGAGGTGATCCAATTTCAACACTGGCACCATATTGAGACACCTATGACAATATTAATCATTTGCACAACAGGAGGAATTATTCCCATATGTAATTAGCACACATTTTAATTTATTGAAAACTAGCACTTTCTAAACTTGCTTAATTATGTACTTACACTTAATTATACTCTGTTTGTTTTTAGAGTCGTAGATGGAAAAACATATTTATTTTAGGAGATAAAAGTCCACCTGGAGAAGAGAGGTCTCTGCTGAGTTGTGTACCGTCTGGTAGGAATTTACTGGATTAGTTCAGTCACAAAATGTGAGATGAACCACATTGTCAATCACCCTGGGGGCAGAGGGAGAGAGGTAGACCTGTCAATCAAACTGGGTCTTCAATCGTCCCATTCACATAGCTCCTGGAATTCGCTTCTAATGGTGATGTCTCTGACATTTTAGCACAGGGGCCCCGAGAATTGAAAGAGAAAACAGGTCCTCTTTCTATTCTCTGTCTCCAATTTATGTGCAATACCATGTCTTTGAAATAACTACACTGTTATCATTAAAGTATGCAAATAGGTGTTGTTGTGTGTTAAATTAAAATAAAGAAATATAATATTAAATGTAGATAATAAAGAGGTAGTAGGAGATATATTAGAAGCAGTTATAGTATTATTTTTTTTAAATGGCTGATTATTATGGTTTAAAAGGAATAGTTGCATATCGTAATGTAAAAAAATGAGAGTTTTGTGTCTAGGTTGAGAGTCATTTATGTTTTCCTGGGCCTAATTTAAAATCAGTCACTCCTTGCATACATTTTCAAAATTAACCCCCAAGGATCAATAAAAGTATGTTGCTTCATAAGAGCTACTCCCACAATGAATAAACTCCATCTAATGAGGTCCACAAAGAACATCTCCAAATTGTTAATCTGTTAAATTGAAAATGTGCTCCCTCGAAAGATGCTAGGGGATGAATAATAATCCTGCAGTTGTTTTATATGTTTCCCTTCTTTTTTCTTCCTTTTGTTGGTATTCTGGGCAGCAGCACAGTTTGGAATAAGGTACACAGAGTCATTGGTCTTTTGGATGGCTCGCTGACACCTCCTGCCCTACAGTGTAGTCTATTTAGCTCCCACCCTGATCAGCATCTTTATAGTTTATCAGCCTTGGGGTTCAATTTTGGCTTGGATGCTTTTACAAATGAACGCAATCACTGGTGAGCTTTCGCATCCTGATTGCATTGAGGAACCAGAGCTGGGAAACTTTAGTGGATTACCATGCCACTTGAGGATGAAGCACAAACACACGAGCTAACCACAAAGGGCTGCCTGGGCTATTGGCACTCGGCGCTTGTACTCTGTCTTATTTCACTAAAATAATATAATTGTCTCACATCTTATTGCTTGTAAAGCCATCTTCTTTCTGGAGGCTATGTAGGTGATCAATGTACTATCTAACAGAATCAATCCTTTCAGGGGATACTGTTTGTTTCTGAAATGATCCTAGGCAGCAGGCCCGGGATATGATTTGGTGGTGCTTGTATTAGTTTAGCGAGTTGGGTCCTCGTGTTCACACTGAATAATATGGCACTTGTCCCATTTTTCATGTTTGGAGAAGCACTATAGTGTTCCAAGGGAATATACATTTATATACCCGCTTATGTACAGCATCACTCTCATTCCACTGGTGCATTATGGATACTATGTGTTTCTGGTTACACTTTTTGCCTTTTTGACATGAAATTCGAGAATAACCATAGGCGGGGTAGTTGGGTTTAAATGTATTTATTTAGTTGAAATGTAGCGATTTTAAGTAACATTTATGAAGGTTTAGTACAGAAAAGTGTACATATTTTACACCATCTAAATGGGATGTTATTGAACTATCAAGCAAATATAGGCAAAACTGCAAAATGCATAATTTATTAAGCATATGAGCTCATATTTAAATGGCAATATTTATCTGTGATCTATGGGGTGGGGGGTGTCTTATCATTATCAAACTAGAATAAATTAATTAATGTCACGTTGCCAATCCCAATCCCACAGTGCCATCCCATAATTCCACATCATCTAAACAATGATATCAAAAGTGAATTAGAGAGACCTCTGGGGTGGAATAGAGCAACTTATATGTGCCAAAAAACTATTAGAGCCCGCGACCATGGGAACAGGCTCTCAGGAGGCTGGGGGAGAATTGAAGGAGGAAGGAGATCAAGCCGAAGGGAGCTGGGTTTGGCAGGTCAGGTTTTTACCAATTTACTCTGGAGAGCTCGGTGGCAAGCGCCCTGGTTAGCCCGTTGCTTCCCCATGTTCTGAGGGGAGAGAGAGCTCGGTGGCAAGCGCCCTGGTTAGCCCGTTGCTTCCCCATGTTCTGAGGGGAGAGAGAGCTCGGTGGCAAGCGCCCTGGTTAGCCCGTTGCTTCCCCATGTTCTGAGGGGAGAGAGAGCTCGGTGGCAAGCGCCCTGGTTAGCCCGTTGCTTCCCCATGTTCTGAGGGGAGAGAGAGCTCGGTGGCAAGCGCCCTGGTTAGCCCGTTGCTTCCCCATGTTCTGAGGGGAGAGAGAGCGCTGGTGCCCAGACCAGAGAGACTGACAATGGTCTTGAAGCAGTGTTCCTCTTGTGAAACTCTAAAAGCAAAGCAATGCCAAAAGTATCTCCCAAACGAAAAGAGGATGATTGACTTATGGGCCATTTTGTTGTAATATGCCGTAACCTATAGTATACCAGCTTGGCAGGCCCTCAGCGATAGTAGTTCCTACCCTAATAAGTGTGGAGAATTTGTAAGGAAGTACCATAGCATATTGAGTTACATCTCTGTACTGAAAAAATTGTACCCTTTATGCTAATCTAGATATTCTCATGTATTCTACCTTTACTTATTTTGTGCTATGGGCTTTATTGAATTAGGAGGAAACAGAAATGCCAAATTGTGCCTTGATATGATCATAAATTGATTTATCTATGCATTTCCATATTTCAGACTTTGCTTCAGTCCGTTGTTCCTCAGTTGTAGAGGTCTAGCCTCGCCCTGTAGCTGAGAGGGAGGGGTTCCACCAGAAAGCGAGCCCAAATCAAAAACTTCTCCGTTTAGCTCAAGGGCACATGCTATGTGCTTTATTCGGGGGTCAGAGATGCATGCGGCTTTTTGCAATTAAACTGTCAAACTTATGACATCTGTAAATATCTCTCTCTCTTGCTCCCTCTCAATCCCTCTTTTTTTTGTCTTTCGCCTGTGCAATCCCGGGCCTGACCACTATTTGGGTAGCACAGGAAGTGAAACTGTAACACAAAGTTCACTTGTAATTGGTTACGGTCACGATAACCAAACAGGAAGGAATCTGCAACTGATTAGAATTCTTCCTCCTGCAATAATAGTCCCAAAATTAATTACGTTAGGGGCTCTATTCCCACTATTGGTTTTCCTGTTTTGAAGCTGTTTTATAGAGGACAAATCCCCAGACAACAAAGCCCAGTTTTCAATTACAAGGGAGTCATACTGGGCCGCGTTGAGCACGCAGACACACATCCATCTCCGTCCAGACAGGGAGAGCCACTGCTCTCAGTCTCAGTCACACAGCAGACACAGACTGCTGAATAATCCTGCCGTGACTCACCAGCTAGCTGCCCTGCCTGCACTCCCCCATTTTTATTTGGCTGTGGCATGCCAGTTAAAGCATTGTAGTCTATGTTTATCTACTGGACAGTGGCCTGCTCTGTGTGTGTGTGTGTGTGTGTGTGTGTGTGTGTGTGTGTGTGTGTGTGTGTGTGTGTGTGTGTGTGTGTAAGTGTTTAACTATACTTGTTAGGACCAGAAGTCCCCATAATAATAGTAAACAAACAAAAATGTGACCAACTGGGGATATTTTGTTAGTTCCCCAAAAAAATCAAATGCTATTTCTAGAGAGTTTAGGGTTAAGGTTAGAATTAATGTTAGGGTTAGAATTAGGTTTAGGGTTAGTTTTAGGGTTAGGAGCTAGCGTTATGTTTAGGATTAGTTTTCGGTGTTAAGGTTAGGGAAAATAGGATATTGAATGGGACTGAATTGTGTCCCCCCACAAGGCTCGACACAAGACTGCGAGTGTGTGTGTGTGTGTGTGACTGACTTAAGGTAATGTATGCGTAAAGGTGATGAGAAAAAGTTGAATGTTTGCAACTTGACAGAAGTCATTGCTTTAATATGTTAACTGTATAATTGTGGTGGAAGCACAGCTATTGAATAGGGGATAACATTTAATTTAACATTTAATTTGTGAGTGTGTTTAAACATAAATTAGAATGACAGCAGTACAAATGTTGAAATATTGCATCGTACAGCACATTTCAAATAAAAAAAGCCTTGAAGCTCAAAAACAGAGATTTCACATCATCTTCACAGAGCTGTGCATGTTCATGTTTTGATGTCCTATATTAAAATTTGTATGGTTACTTACATTACACCTACTTCCCTGGTCTTGGAACTAATCCGATTGATATGGAAATGGGAACTAGATTTATGACAGAGTTGAGAGAGAATTTCCAGGTTCTTCTGAAAATGTGCTGAAAACCCAATTTTGGGAATCCTTTGGTTTTGATGGTATTGGTTCTGGGATTATACAAACCCCTTTAAATTCAGACACTGAGTCCCTTTTTTCAGTGAACAAAAGGTTCGACATGCTGGACACATTCTCCACAGTCCAGATGCTAATCAAGAACAAATTCAGAAAATATTCAGAAGATGTGAGACAACACAAACAAGAAAGCCTACAAAGAGAAAATAGTATTATTGTTACCATGTGGGGGGGGGGGGATTGATTTATTGAGTTGGTTTTGATAAGACCACTTCTAGCTCAAATCAAGAATAAGACAAATAGTTCTACTGAAACTGCCCTGCAATATTTGACTTCACACAGAGAGCTATGGTCAGTACGGAATAGTTTTTATTATCAACTCTCAGGTTATGGTAATGACATCCAAGACATACACTAAATGGGTGATAATAAGTATAAAACGTTTGCAAAAATCACTTTTATTTTAGATAGTGCAGCCCGAAAACTATTTGGGCAAGTCAAAAAAGCATTAATTGACTCTGACAGGGTAATACAAAATGAGACATTGTTAATTCACAAAATAATTCAATATTGACTTTGTGTAAAAAAAATTAAAAAAGAACATACTAATAAACAATGAGTGAACAGTTCAGATGTAAACATTAACTCAGAATTAATACAGAAGTTAAATGATGATAGGGTTAGAGCATTCTTATTGCTATTGTGCTGTTATTTACATTATATTATGGTACATGTGTACTGTAATAAATAACGACATAAAATCTATAGTGTTGTATATAGTAAATGAGGGTTTGTAGTGACATTCAGACAGCATGCCTAACATCAGCATAATGTTATTTCATCATCTAAAACCAAACAAAATACTTTAAAATCAATATACAACACAGTAAAAAAAAAATCAATATACAACACAGTATAACTTAATTTGTTTTCCATATACTAAATAATATATTTTAAGCCAGTTTCAGAATTACATTAGATAGCTTTGCATCATATTCCTCTTTATAACATTAATTAAAGAGGTATTATTGTGAGTGGCGATCAGAGTTTCCAGAGTAAGATACAACATACATTTAAGCAACATCAAAACAGATTAAATGAGCCACACAAGCTTCCTGCTTTTTACAAAGGCAAATCCTTATCTACCACAAATTGTCCATTTTATCTGAGACAGCATTTAAAATCATCACTTACCAATTCCTTACTTTACCTAAACAGCCATTTCAGCATGTGTTGTCTCTCATTGGAGTTGAAAATTGCGGAATGGCCTGGAAATTGGAAACATCTAGAATGCAGTCCTGGAGAAAGGAAATCAAAGTTAAATGAGATCATGCATGCCAAGAAAATGTTTCACCAAAGGGCAAAAAGGAAGGTGGAGATAACAGAGAGGAGAAACAACTTAACGTTGTGTTACTGGAATCTGTTATGAGTGTGTATATGTATGTGTGTGTGTGTGTAACCTGTAGTAATAATAATAATAACAATAATAATAATTTCTGAAAAACAATTTCAATAATGACACTGCTTTGTCAATAGTTTTTTGCACTAAGCCAGGCCGTGTTTGTGGCATGGTAGTGTGTGTGTCTGAGGACAGGTGGCGAAGGGCATGAAAGAAGTTAAACCCGTAATGAGGTGTCTTTGAAGTGGTGAACCGCAAACAATTAATCACAGGGCTCTGACTGTATTGGCTTCCAATGACGCACATCTACCAAAACCAAGTTCACTTGAAAAGGTTGAACCTTACCCACCCAGCCATGATATGATGATAGACAGGTAGAATGCTGTTCCAGTATGACAAACCAAACACCAAATCTAATGCCAAGGGAATCTCCTTTCTGGTTTTCATGGCTATTGTACATTTTAGGCTTTACAGTATGTATGCATACATTTTCAGCAGAGGCCAGAGATTTTGCTGACATTTCATCTTATATGAATAGTTCAATGGCTTCCTTCTAGCTAGACATGATGAGGTTCCAAAATGACAGACAGGGGTGTCTGGCTTGTGTTGATTCAGCTTAACCCCGCGTTTACCCGAGCAGGTATTCTCGCCGGCGTACGTCTATTTGAAAGTCAAAAGAGAGTGATCAAGAGAATCATGACAGGCCAAAGTTTCCAGGATATAGGTGAGGAGAGAGTACATGTGAAGAAATGCTGCAGCCGGCACACGTCAAGGCAGAAACATTCGCCCCCGGGTCGAGAGAGAGAAGACAGGCAGCAGGGAAACCAGGTTTCTCACATATACAGACCATGATCCCTTGTCCCCTACTGTACTCCATCAGATAGGACTTGAAGAGAGGGAAGAAATAGATCAGCAAAAGGTTATTAGGATACCCATTTCTTAATCTGAAACCAACATATTTTAGACCCTAGATGTCGTTATTTTTATTATAAATATAGCTGTTTAGGAGAAATTATTCATTTTTTAAAGATGTTTTCTTTTGTGTTGCAGAGAATTGGCCATTTTAGATGATGTCATGGGAGCAGAATAGGTGTGCCATCTTCTCCAATTAATCATTTAGAATTTCTTATCGCCATGAAACACTTCAGAAAGAATACCATTCCAGCAGCGATATTTCCTGCAAGCAAAAACCTGTTCAAAGACATTTTTCTTGGGTCTTTTTTCCTCCTCATCAACTCACTGTCCTGGCATCAATTCAATTTGCAATGACTTTTACAATATCTTTTACTGGCTTTGTTGCAACCAAAATGTCCCGAGGCCAGTTGGGCAAATAATTATGTATAAAAAAATTATAAGCACGTTTAAAGTGAAAGTGTGGTTTAATTAAGTTGTACTGTAGTTATGCGGGCATTAAAATCACAAAAGTTAAATGCAAGAGCTTACTGCGTAGCTACATTTTGACGTGGTTGAGTGAAATTGATTTGTTTGTGAAGATTCAGAGGATTTCCTCTCGTTTTTATTGTCTTTAGCTGGATAAAATGAGTATAGTACCAAGTCCCTATCAACGAACAACTCTAACATGGCACCCTAACTAACCCAAGTCCCCTCCCCTCCCTCTACTTCTGTCAACTACAGCCTGTTACAGCAGAGTTAATAATTAGACTGCCAAAAAAATACAGGAAATATAATTGAATGTGTGAAGTGTCATCGGAGTAACCAAAACAACTTATCACTGTAGCCTGTGTTTTACAGTCAATTTGCAGTGAATTGAGAAAAAAGGCCTTTGTCACTTTGACTAAATCACCGTATTCCTGTCCATGTGTAGGGTTGACATCCCATTTCCTGTATGAAGTCATTTCCTTTCCTGGGGAGAGTTTCTGCATGAGCAGGGGCGCTTGTCCAACAAAGTGATATAACATAATTTTGTCTTAACTTTGAGTTGTCATTATTGCTATAATTTAGGCCGTTTTCACATAGTCCTCTTTAAAAGAACCGATCTCAGTCCTCTTTAGAGTGAACTCCAGGGTAAACAAAAGCAAAGGACTCAGTTCTCTTTGTGTTCACACTGACCTTGCCTTTGAATGAGGACTCAACTCTTGCCAGTTCACTTTACCTATTTTGTGGACTGAGTCCTCTTTGCATTCACATTGCTATGTTTAGAAAGGAACCAAGATCTTTTCCCAACATGCACTCTGGGTTTTTACAAAAGTGCAGGACAAGCCATTCAAATCAGAATGTGTTGTCGGACAGCTAGATATGCCTACTTATATTTTGAAGCTAATAAATTGCATTTAGTTAAAGTATGAGACATAATAACTGTAATCAGAAGATACTATTAACATGTACATTTGATTGGTAACAGAATAAATAGCAATAGAATGACTGCAGAATAAATCAAGCTGCAATTGAACATTGTACACCCAAGGTAGGCTACTGTCCCTTTAAGAGCTCAAATAGATTTTGAACCCTATGTTGTGATTTTCACCAAATATTTTGTCTTCTCACACTATTCAAACCCCACAATCAAATATATGAAGCTCTCTTAGCCTATAGATCACATATTGCAAACAAATAATCTGAAACTCCACACATTTTGGAATTTCTGTGCGTCACTGACAATCGCTAATCAATATCCAAAAACAGCACACATTTTTTTCCTGTGAACCTGCACATCATCATCATCTCTCTTTTGTGACACCAATGTCAGGGAATAATGATAAGCGCACCTGGGGAGCTTTGCGTTCACATTGTCCTAAAAAAAAATCAGGCAAACCGTACTCAGACCACCTCTTGAGATGGTCTCAGTTCGGTTAGCTTTGGGGGCTCTTTTCAGGGGTCTGAGTTCCTTTGGAGTGTTCACACTGCACCAAAAAAAATCACAAAAATTGGCTGAAAAGGAACCAAGTGTGACATCACATCCTACCTGTGAAGAGAAGCACAGCAACTGTATGACAATAGCGTCGACAGTTTCCACCAATATTTCAATAACAGTTTAATGATAGCGTAGTAATAATAATAATAATAACAATAATAATAATTAATTACATTTATAAAGTGCTTTTCATTATAGAATCATCTCAAAGTGCATACAATTAGTAAGAGTAGGCTTATTGTTGTCTGTAGTTGTTGGCAGCAGCAGCATTAGTAGTAGTTCTTGTTATGGGAACAGCAGTAATGACAAATGTGTTGCAAGTAGTTTAAACTGAATCTAAACTGCATTATACATTGTTTTGAATATACCTCCCTGATATGCTTATCCCTAATGTACTATGGAGTGAGGGAGTAGAATTGCTTCCCTCTGAAACTCCACCACGCTGTGGAGAAAGGGGTTTAAAATACTGTCAGAGAAATGCAACATTTATGAATCCCCCTTACATCCCAGCTTGATTTATGTGAAATAATAATACACTATTTAATGCTTAAACATGGCTAGGAGCAATCTTTGCCTATCAAGATGGAGTAATGGCGCTGGAAGACAAATCACCTCCTGGACTTGTGATGCTTGTTTAAAGGTGCTCAGCAGATATATTAAACTATATGTAATTGTACACTAACTCTGGGCTGTAGGCACGACGTGGCGAGCACAGGAGGCAGCCAGCCTGATGCAGATGGAGTACGGTAATCAATTTGGCTCAAGCATCAGACGGAGAGAGAGAGAGAAAGAGAGAGAGGGAGGGAGAGAGAGACGGAGAGAGAGAGACAGAGAGAGAGAGAGAGAGACAGAGAGAGAGAGAGCGCTCTCGGATGTCTCACGCTGTTGTCTTGTTTGAGATCTAGCCATCCATCCATCCAATACTTGTTCTGTCTCAGAGATGAGACGATGAATAAAACTTTAGATAATACATAGCGGTGGAGAGATTTTTCAGGATTGCAAATTAAATAGAAGTGGAGAGATTTTTCAGGATTGCAAATTAAATAGAAGTCATTTTAATAGAGAATGTGATATTATGGCAAACTATCTTTCCTTAACATTGCTCTTTATTACTACACCTTGGGTTAATTAAAACAACTCTTGAGAAATCAGTTGTACTTGGATAGGTTACAGTAGCCTGCATTTTGCAGAATGGGCTTTTTCTCACAGCGTTAATCAGCCTTTCCCAGGACCGGGTTCAGACAGGGCTGGTCACGCTGTGTTGAATTTATGGCTCTCTGATTGCCTTGTTTAATTAAACTTAACAGCAAACTTACACTCCATTTCAACTCATCCTGATCTGATTAATCATCATCCACCTTTTACCACCAAATCCAGGTAAAGATAAACAAACACCGTAATTAAATGGTAAATTAAGCTTCTATGATGCATTCCCTGTGTGGCCTGTGGGTGGTTCAAAAGGGGTCTTACAAGAACTAAACGACAGGCGTTCCTGGATCCCTCCTTTCCATCCCTTATCAGTTCTTCTCTTAAACCTGCCCTTGCCAAGACAAACAAGGGCCCTGAAATTTGGTGCATCACGTGCAATTACAGCCACAGTGAGCCACAGGTGTTGAATTCTTCTGGCAAGCCATAAAACATTATATGCATGATTTGTGCACTCAACCAGGTCTGTAATTTCATTCTCTTCTTTCATTTTCTCCTTCCTGACCACACAATCCATTTTGCTGGTTTATGGGGTGGGGAGAGGAGAAACGCACACAGAGGCTTTCATGATGATTACATGCTTCCCTGTGCAATCAGATGGGGGTCCTGGCACCTGGAATGGGATGCCAGCTAAAAAACTATGCCCATGTGCCCACATGTGCCAGTCCTTTCCAAACTATTAAGTTAGATCCACACTAAAACGAGCCTGACGTCACACACAAAGTTTTGCCTGTTGCCACGGACGTCCTCAGGGCAAACTAAATAAACTTTCTCCGCCACTTTAGCGGCGTTCCTAAATGTGCCAGGCTGAGTGATAATCCCTGGGACACAGTGTCGTTCATCACAGATGTGGCCCGCAGGTGGAGTGGGGCTATGGGAGGCATCAGGGGCCAATTTGGGTGTGAGTAATAACATCCCAATATATCATAAATATATTGTACGACATATATTAAGTTATTAAATATATTTTAAACATTTATTAGGGTTGGAATTCAGGTTAATTGCTCAAACTAAAATTGTAATAGTTAATTCCATAACTATCATAACACATATGAGAGAATAATGGAAAAGTAAAAGCAAATGTAGGCTAAAATCAGAATACCGTGTGGAAGGCCTTTGCCAGAGAGCATAAATGTTACATATCCCTAGGATTGTAAACATATCAGGCCTTGTATCATTCTAAGTCCATGAGTGCACAATGTACAAAAATTGCACTAATCCCCATTTTGATTGACGTTTCATATTTCTGACAATATTCAAAATAATTAGAAAAATAAGTTGTGTAAGGTAATAGCTTCTCAAATCCATTAAGTAGTTAAAGGTTATGTGAAAAACAGTATTATTGCTCACAGCAAAACTCTTAATTAAATGACACTACATCATTTGTTTCTCAATCCCTTTACTTCATATACACGGCTCAGGTTAAATGAATGCGCAATGAAACATGCATGTCATTTACCGACTTCTCTGAGAAGACAACAAACACATTGTTTTCTGTCTCTATGTATTAGAAAAAAAATGCATATTTACAGATTGGATAAGCAGACACCATTCCAAACAAATTGCTTGTTTAATTACTTTTCTTTTCCTTCTCTTTTGGTCCAACTTGCAAAGAGGTATGCTTCCCCCTCCTGGTTGCACAGAAACAAGAAAACCAAAGCCTCTTTGCCTTCCTGAGTTCGAGTATGTAATAGTTTACTAGGTACTCTTCCCTCTTTGGTTCACATACACATACACACTCTTCCCATACACTGCTGCTACTCTGTTTATTATCTATCCTGATTGCCTAGTCACTTTTACCCCTACCTACATGTACATATTACCTCAACTACCTCGTACCCCTGCACATTGATTCCATACCGGTACTCCTTCTATATAGCCTAGTTATTGTTCTTTATAGTGTTACTATTTTCCATTTGTATTGGCTAATTTTCTTACTTTTTAACTCTGCATTGTTGGGTAAGGGCTCACAAGTAAGCGTTTCAGGGTCTACCCCTGTCGTATTCTGTGCGTGTGACAAATGAAATGTTATATTGTTAATACTGTATAACAACTGTGTATTCAATTGTATGTAGTGAGGCAAAGCCTATATGGTAAGGAATTCATGTTACCAACCTGTTGCCTAAGGGGCATGGGAAGCAGTCCCAAGGTATTTCACATAAATCCAAAGAGACATGTTCAAATGGTTTTAGCTCTTAGCAAGAAATAGAATCATTTAATAGGCTACCTTACATCAGTTGTCAAATTCAGATAATTGATATGGATTGCCTGGACTTGCTTTGGTCATACTGCAGTCAAAAAGCAACATTTCACTGTTCACGGTAATGCTAAGAGACTAAATGAAAATGGACAAAATAAGTATTTTTACTTGAATACTTAGGAAGACAGTTGAGTTTTGAAAGCCATTTTTAACGGTGAATATCGGTCTTAGGTCTTACTCACAACACAATGCATTCCTTTTACCAAAACAGAACATATGAAGTACATTCTGAGCATCTGTAACACCCCCAATATGGCCACACTTTTCTTAGGTCACTCGCAGAGGGATGGTGAAAAAAAGGAAAAATAAAAAATGTGAGACCAGCAAGCCTAGCAGATCAAAGAAAATAACATGAGAGAGGATATGAGTGCTTTGAGAAGTAATATAGTGGAGATACCATCTGTTTCCGTCGCATGCAGGAGGCTTCAGACTAGCCCAGGAAAGAGACAACAGAGAAGGCACTTTAGCCTGGGATAAAAGCAAACATAAATGGGTTATTAAGAAACCCTCAATGTTATAAAGGATTGGGTGATATTATACCGTTCCGCAATCCTTTTCGAGAGGTCCATTCCCCCGTTGTTGGAAAAAGATAGGGGTTTTTATGACAAAATAAATGTAGGGATTATTTTTTATAAGACGAGCACCAGTGTAATTTTCCTTTGGTATTTCCAATTTTGAAGTTGGCACTTTGGGTTGAAGGGTGAGTGTGTGTGTGTGTGTGTGTGTGTGTGTGTGTGTGTGTGTGTGTGTGTGTGTGTGTGTGTGTGTGTGTGTGTGTGTGTGTGTGTCATTTTCTTTTTAATTTCAGGCAAGTGGGTTAGGGGGAGAAACATATAGGTCATCAGTGGAGGGTACTGTGAAAGACAGCTCTCAGACTGTAATACCACCCTCTCAATGGATATTTAAGCTTGAGTCATCTTTGCAAGGCCACATTTGATTGCTCAGACTTTGCATTACAACAGTTGAGTTCAAAACGATCCAACAGCAGAATGACTAAAACAACCATGTTCAATTTGTTCAGTGGTCTTCAAACAACCTGTCTCAGTTGAAAAGGCAATTCAGCTTGATGCTGTTTCTGCACTTTGTCTTTCAAATAAGAACATGCAAGAAGAACATGCATAGGTTCATGCGAGCCTCCAAAGGATTTAATGTCCTTTGTGATCCAAACTGCAAGGGACTATATTTAATCCAGATTTGACTGGTTCAGAAGTCATTTCATTCCCTTCATCTCTCTTTCTGGCCTTTATTTATCACAGGTTCGTCCTGTGCGCGCTGGTGCAAAGCCATTACACGACTATGTACATTTTTTAACAATCAATAAATAATTATTTTATTATTTAAAAGGGTCTTATGGGGAGGAAATGGGTTTTATTACATAAATCTATCATTTTTGATGAATGGGTACACTTGTAAAGTTTGATGGGAAAAGAAAGTGGTCAGCCCCATGCAGACTACCATGCATTGTTGAATAGCTTTTTTTTACAGCCAGGCTGTAAATATGACATTTGTGTCTCTTTGGGACTGTTATTTGGAATGCAGCGTAACAGGTAGGGGACTCGTAAATTCAGAGACATTAATTAACCCCTTGCATTTAGCGTTTGGGCTCCTTTTAGGTATAGGAGGTGACCTGTGAGTAGTGGGGGTTAAGGGATGTGGCCGGACTGGCCAGCCAAGCAGCGCCCAAGTTCCCATTCAAAATGAGTTATTAACAGGATTTTTTGAAAATTGTAGCCTGGCTATTTAGTGTCATATAGCCCCGGCCGTGGCGGCTGGAGGCCTCCTAGGGACAAAAGGCAATACCATTACAATCAAATCTAAGATGGAAGAGGGATTGAGCTGTCCACTCTGAATTTTTATATTGTCAAAGAGCTGGGAGGAAATAATGCCATCCTAGAGTGAATTAACCTCCTGTGTGGATGGAAAAGCCATGTCATCTACTGGGAGAGGGAGAGAATTGGACAGCTCGGAGAAGGAGAGAATTGGACAGCTCGGAGAGGGAGAGAATTGGACAGCTCGGAGAGGGAGGAGGGGATGGAGGGAGGGCAGAGGGATACAGTAAGGGCTGGGGGAGGGGATCAGAGGGAAGAGGGGATCACACCGTGAGCTGTTAAGGCCCTATGGAGAGTCAACATCAAACACAGGACAGGATCGGTCCTTCTCGGTCAGACAACGGATATGTCAAAGTTTTGCCTCTGGTTTTGTTTCGTTGTCATTGAATCAAAAAATCAAAAATAACAGCACAAAGGGTGCATTTAGTGAGCAATAGTGCCATATAAAATCATGCAATTCATGTTCTATCTGGGATTCTTGTCAATAATGTCCAGTGAGTTCATATTTCACCATTTGCTGAATTGCAAAAAAAAAGTAAACACAAAGTAAAGTAAACACAAAACAAGAAAGGATTATAAATAAGCATTTTACCTTCCAGTTCCTTGAAAAGTAGACTGTCTGGAAGGACTGGTTCTGCTGTTTACAAATGATTTGCAGACACACAAGACGACCGGTGTGTACATTAAGTAATCCTATGTGTTTAAGAAGTTATAGACCATCCAGCGCTGGACAAGGTAGGTAGGGTGTGGATATATCTATAACACCAAACTTCTCAATGCAAACTATAATGCACGATGTGATGAGAAATTACTTTTTTCTGTTTTGCACTGACTGAGTAGGCTACAATACGAATGTAGCTAGGTGCATTTCATTTTTCAACTGACCTGGTGTTGTTCCCTCCACCAATGGGAAATGAGGTCATAGTTCGAGACGAGTCACACTCAGCGGAAGTTGTTGGCTGCTACCAGGAGATAGCAGCACCGGTTCGCAAGTTAGCAAATGTGCTACAGGTCTTTTCGCATCAAAATAATTAAAATGTCAATACAATAGCTTAAAAACATGGATCCGTCACGTCTGGAAACGTTACAATAATCCGAATCGATTGAAGAACAACGCAGCATTCACATTTCAAACCCGGAAGTTTTGTTCAGCTAGCATGCTAGCTTGTAGCAGCTAACCAGGTAGCTAGTTAGAATTTTAAATAAAAATAAAACGTTATAGTTAAGCTTGTAAAGAAGTTAGCAAAATGTAATTTGGAATTGCAGAAAATAGCTCTGTTGCTAATAAAGTCGAAGTTCGAATGTATGTCATATGTTGGTGTTTTGAAATGTTCAGTGGTCGTTTTAGGATTTTCCCCACGCTTCAACTCACTGCAGTTGTTATTAACTCGATAGGTAGATTGGCTATCTAAGTAGCTAGCAGTTAGTCATTGTTGTATTCAATCAAATAGTTAGCTAGTTTAGTAGTGCTGTATATCTCAAGGAGTAAAATCCCGAAACGCCCACGGATATCGGATAATTGATAATTGCGCTGTTGTCCTTGTTTGTTACAGGTCAAATTCCCTAGCTTACTATCTAGCTATGCCAGTTTTGAATCGGTCAATGTGTGTCAGTGATAGATACCTGATACAGACAATAACGTGTTGGCTACTATGCATACAAGTATACAGACCAATTTTCTTCCTCATCTTCCCACCCTTAGTATATAGTCTGTCACATCCTTTTGCAACAGAAAGCAAAGTATTGAAACTACCTAAGTACTGTATTTGATCCCCAGACACAATGAGTGCCAAATTCGGCCTGATGAACTACAACAACGCCCGGAAGCACCTGTCTATCTCCATCCCGTCTTCCAGCGAGGTCATGATGTCTCCGCACATTAAGTCTGTGGAGGAGCTGAGAGTGCTAGGCATCAACCTGAGCAGCTTCAACACAGCTACCCAGTTCTGCATCTGCACGGCGGGTGTCTTCCTCTTTTACCTCATCTATGGCTACCTACAAGTAAGCAGGGGTGTATTTAGCCCTTGATCATGACTCTCAGTTCCATTAGATTACACATAAGAATCATTGGATGAAGGCGTCTTCTGTTGGGGGGTTGTTAATGCATCGCTTGCGGTTTTGGAAGCATAGGACCATATCTTACATATCAGCAAGAAATAATGCAAAAAGATGAAAGGTTAAATTAATACACGCCCTTGTTAGGGCTAGTGTTCCTACACGGCCATATCTCCATGTTACAGTGCTTGTTTCCTGAAAACAGGCAGTAGACAAGAGACCTGTGTGTGAGGGTAACTCGGGAAGTGAAGCAAAAGTGTAGTATGGATCTGTGCAAAACTGCTACAGTAAGTGTTTGTTTTTTATTTGAAGGATTCTTTCTCACTGGTGCAAGATAAGGACCATATGTTTTTGATAGCCGTATTCCATGCAATGATTTTTGACTTTTCTAAATGTTAAAACACAGCGTCAGGTTTATAGTTTTTATTTATTTATTATTTATTTATCCGTTATTTTACCAGGTAAGTTGACTGAGAACACATTCTCATTTACAGCAACGACCTGGGGAATAGTTACAGGGGAGAGGAGGGGGATGAATGAGCCAATTGTAAACTGGGGATTATTAGGTGACCGTGATGGTTCACTTGAGGCAGTCGGCGAAGCTAATGACGCCGAGAGTTTTCGAGAGCTAGGGTGTATTCACTAGGAACCAAACAGAAGCGAACAGGGAGGGGCCTGCCTGAATTTGTCCAATAGAAACAGTTGTGAAACGTTTTGCAACTGTTTTCAGCTGTTTACTTCAGTGTTCTGATATTAGGGCATGGGGTAGCTGCTCTTAGCAATGCTAGTATTTACGCTAGTGTTGCTGAAATATAAAATTTGATTTATACTTACTGTGTCTGTAGGCTTGGTCCTTATGCAGGGGGGATTTGAAGGAACAAAAACAGCTAATGGAAGGTAGAATTTAACAGAACGTGGGTCTATTGTAGACCCATGCAGTTCCTCAGTGATGTTACCCACAACACCAAAAATACTATAGTGTATGCTATGGTAGGAATACTGTATTATTCACTGTAGTGTTTTTAGTGAATACTGTGCTGTTTTTAGTGAATACTGTAGTATTTACTGCAGTATACCGTAGTATTTACAGTTTACTATAGTATTTTGTAGTAAAAAGAAAGAGTATATACTATAGTAATTGCGGACTGTAGTATACTGTAGTATTTACAGTAGTGTTTTTGCAAACTAGTATGGTACACTGTACTATTTACTGTAGTGTTTTTGGGGATATTACTGTAGTATTTACCAATATGTTTTTGTTTTATTATCTTTGACATAGAAGTGGGGAGCTTTCTCCTTGAGGAAATCTACTGGAGAAATACTAAAACAGCAAACGAAGAGTTCAGAGCTTCTGCTCTTTTCTATACCCATAGTTTACACAATATATGGTCTATACTTGGCATTTAGGTTTTTCACTTACCGGTGACACAAATTGGGACATGGGGGAGGGGAATGGGCAGGGTACAGTGGGGCAAAAAAGTATTTGGTCAGCCACCAATTGTGCAAGTTCTCCCACTTAAAATGAGATGAGAGAGGCCTGTAATTTTCATCATAGGTACACTTCAACTATGACAGACAAAATTAGAAAAAAAATCCAGAAAATCACATTGAAGGATTTTTTATGAATTTATTTGCATAAATTTGATTTCAAAGCTGATTGTTTTTTAAAATTAATTCACGCTGTTCCCCTCGCCACTAAAAACTCATTCACTTCTTTGTCTCCCTCGCATCCCGTCTGGTTTACACTAGATTCCATAGCCACAAAGTCAGATTCTACAGCTACAATTTGCTTCGCAAATTACTACTTTCTTAAAGAGACAACACACACTTTTCTAAAAGAAGAGATTGCTTCTTCTTTGAAAATGCTGTCCAATATGTTCTCCTAGTAGTTGTCAATACAATAAGTACTAAATGGATTGTTTGTCATCTGTAGCGCCATGAAATGAGCTAAAACAGGCTCAACGCAATGCATGCACACACTCCTATTGAATACTATGCATTCACCTGTATTGTGAATAGACCTAGTCTACATCTCGATTTACCTAGTTTATCAGTAGAGATTTACCTATTAAATAAATGATTACCCTTATGTTGTTTTGTAGTTAGATTGGTAAAAACACTTTCAAATTGATTGTATGACTGTATAATTGATAAATTAATGCATACCTGGCTGTCTCCAAAAATTGACATAAAATGTTTCAAATGTAATGATATTAACCTCCCAAGATACCCAACGATTGGACAGTTGAAGCTGAGTTTATCTGTCTGGATGAAGTGCCATTTTGTGACTTTGGCTAATAAGTCTTATTTTTGTTGTTGTGGTATCGTTTTGGAATCGAGTATAGTGATGGTATCGAGTATTGTCACAAGTGTTGCACTGTATACTAGTACCATGGTAATATCATGGGTACCAAAATGTCATGATACTTATGATACCAACATTTTAGAATACCTTAGTACCATTTCATATGATACTACCAACCTTTTCAGCCCTACCGATCCAAAGAACCTGCTGGCGCCTGTTACAAAATGTTTATAAAGTCAGTTGAGTTGAAGCAACAGCCACTAACTAGTCTCTTATATGAGCAGGTCCGACAATATCCACTTTACTTTCATGCCATATCACTGTGAGGCAGCTGTAAACAGCCAGCTGCATCCTCTACCAGCCCTCACCTGCTTCTCTCCGTCCGCTCTTCACGTGCATCTATTCCACTTTCAGACCCTGTTGTTAGATTTGTACATGTGTTACATTAGAGCAGAGCGCAAAGCTGGCACGGTTGATACATTGTCATTTCATCGCCTGTTATGACCAAGAGCACAGATCAGTCTGAGTAGGCTTTGCAAGTTCAATGTCATGCATCCTCTGAGGGTCAGAGAGGGAAAATGGAGCAGTGCTTGGCGACACGGCGTGCTTTCAGCTTTACAGCAGAGAAGACATCTTGTCTCTAAACGGTTAAAAACATACCCATATTACCGGAGATGCCTATTTTTATTTCTATCTGGATTCGTGCGCATTTTATATAATTTCACAAACCATTCAACTAATCCCGGGTTGCTAATTATTGGTTTAATTACAAACAACATTGTTCAGTCATGTTACCTAGCTAGCTAACAACCTGCTAACTTGACAGTAGGTTTAGGCAAATTTGATTGGCCCAGGAAGAAAGGAAAAGGGTATGCTACTCATGAGAAGGAGAGTGTGTCTGGGTTAACTGAAGAGTAAAGAAGGTTCCATGCAATGTTTTATCCTTACTGACACAATGACATGCAGATCATTATGCATGTATATCACAGGAGGATGGTGGCACCTTAATTGGGGAGGACGGGCTCGTGGTAATGGCTGGAGTGGTATGATGCCATTCTATTTGCACCGTTCCAGCCATTATTATGAGTCGTCCTCCCTTCAGCAGCCTCCACTGTTATATACTCCTTCCTCCCATTCCTCCAGCCAAATCATAGGTAGGTCTTTGCAAATATAAGCAAATCAGCCATTCTATGCAGTATTCTATTATACATTGTGAAGTTAAATTCAATGTGTTGTTTTGAGTTGAAGTGTAAATTTCAGTGACAGGTTTTTGGGGGACGGGGAGAACAGGATGCTAGGCCACAAATGTTTTGCCACGTGGTATCGCGATGGTACTCACTATCGTCATACTTGGCCTGGTATCGTTTGTAAAATGTTGGTATCGTGACCAGCCTAATTGTGATACTAAACCTGGTATAAAGTCAAACTGAAAAACCTGGTATAAAGTCAAAATGAAAAACCTAGTATAAAGTCAAAATTAAAAACCTAGTATAAAGTCAAAATTAAAAACCTGGTATAAAGTCAAAATTAAAAACCTGGTATAAAGTCAAAATTAAAAACCTGGTATAAAGTCAAAATTAAAAACCTGGTATAAAGTCAAAATGAAAAACCTGGTATAAAGTCAAAATGAAAAACCTGGTATAAAGTCAAAATGAAAAACCTGGTATAAAGTCAAAATGAAAAACCTGGTATAAAGTCAAAATTCTGGTATTGTGACAAAATGACATTATACTACAGTTTACTACAGAATTCTATAGTAAGTACTGTAGTATTCTATAGTAAATTGTAGTATTTCAAGTTAAGTTATGTCACGTGCACAAGTACAGTGAAATGCCTTTCTCCAATCCCAACAATGCATTAATGAATGTTTTTTTATTTGAGCAGTTTCTCAGCTTACGTCATGTCAAAATATAAGTTCCCCACAAGTTCTTGCTTTTTTTGTGCAGGTATTGCACACATACAGGGCTTTTATTTTGATATGAGGTAAGCAGAGGGGGAGTGGGTTTACAACAGAACCACGTTTGGAAAGTCTTTTTTATTAGAAGTTTTTTTCTCAATTTCCCCCTTCAAAAGGACCAATCCTACGGACAATCGGCAGAGTAAGTATTTAGCTTCCGGTGACTATTCCGTTTTACTGTAAGCTAATTCCTAGCTTAAAGCAGCTAGGCATGGGGCTGCTGTAATGGTCGTTCCTGATGTGGGTGTAGTCGGATAGTATTTTTGAGTTTATGGCAAGACTACTGTATATGACAGTTTTACACGTTCTTCACAATCTGGCCTTAATTAATGGCTAAATGTACTCTTAATATCTACCATGTACAGGCAGAAGAGGATGGGCCACCCCTCTAAGCCAGGTTCTGCTCTAGAATTCTACCTTTTAGGTAGTTTTTCCTGGCCACTGTGCTTTCGCTTCTGTTCTGCTTGCTCTTTGTGGTCTACGCCTGGTTCCTGTAAAGCAATTTGTGACATCACAGATGTAAACAGCAGTTGTAAAAGGGCTTTATAAAAATACATTTGGTTGATTGACTGACGGATTCACCATACAATTGGTTGTTGACACATGCTAAGCAGGGACATTTTATCAGCAAGCCTCACTGAGGATTTACTTCACCACAGGCTTGAAAGTAGACTTATCAGACTTTATCTGCTGTTTTCAGGAGCTCATATTTTCCGTGGAGGGTTTCAAGCCCTTCGGATGGTACCTCACCCTGGTACAGTTTGGGTTCTACTCCCTGTTTGGACTGGTGGAATTGCAGCTCACACAGGACAAACGGAGAAGGTAAACAAGGGAATGGAGTTCAATTAGGCCTCTGCACTTCAGCAAACAAAGAAAAGTAGGAGTGGTGTTCACCAACAAAGACGGGGATCCAGTAGGGCTTTCCTTGAGAATAACATCAATAGACTGACTATTTCATGTTTAATGGCATTCAGCACTAATAAATAGATTGAGATTGACTAAATCATAGAATGATCCGTCTCTGTCCCGTTAACTATTAATAGTATGTTAATTGCTACAGTATGTGCCTTGTCACTTCAAACAATATAACCAGTGATCTACCTCAAGACCTATTGATATCAACAACACTTCATCTTGGGGTGGATGAATTCCGCCGAATCTGTTGCAAAACCTTTCTTAAAGGGAAGCAAACGGGGAGGGACCTACCTACATTTGTCCAATAGAAACTCTTGTTTTGCTCTGTTTGGTTCGTAGACGGTTTCTGTAATGAATACACCTCTGTATTTAGGGGTTTTTCTGGATCAAAAGGGGCTTAGGTGGTGGGCATGCCAATGGGCATGGTCAGTGCAGGTGAATTATAGAGAACATTTTAGAGGCCCCCATCTTGCAGGGTTCATACGGTCATGAAAATCCAGGAAAAGTTTGGGGAAATGATCAAATATGAAATGAATTTCATAGTTTCTGTTTATGTAATTTATTTAGGGACAGTTGTAAAATATTTGATCAAGTAAATAAAAACCAACATCAGCCAGGATTCGAATGACACTAGCACATTGGTGTTTGCGTTGTAGGACCTGCATAGCGCCAGACGAATATGATAGAGAACACATTAACTAGGTAGCCAATTCAAAACATATCTTGTACCCTTTAGTTATGTTTAGCTATCATTACCATGTATTAATGTTTTCTGCATGTCTCAAAAAACCTGTGAATATGGCCATACAAAGTTCATATTATTAATTTAAACAAATATTTTTGAAAAATGAATGATTCACTTCGCCATGGTATTAGTTGGGATTCGGTTCAATCGGGGTGAATCGAATCATGTGAATCAAAATAATAATTTGTGAATTGTGAACATTAATTTTAGGGGAAAAAATTAGATTTAGCCTTTATTTTTGGATTATGGGGCTTTAAAACTTATTTTGTAAATACTTGATTTGGGCATCCAATGTATAGGACATTGCAACTTAATACATGCTAGTCAGCATGCAAAGTAAATATAAAGATTTGTAGCCTACCAT
The DNA here is from genome assembly GCF_018296145.1 of Oncorhynchus tshawytscha. NCBI lineage: Eukaryota > Metazoa > Chordata > Actinopteri > Salmoniformes > Salmonidae > Oncorhynchus > Oncorhynchus tshawytscha. The sequence continues at coordinate 18,399,340 of NC_056457.1, read as the reverse complement.
AGCCATTGGATCTTTGATATATAGAATGAGTAAATTATTTCAAAAGGCATAAAATGTATTTGGTTGCAATGTTTTATATCAAGGGTGGTCAATCAGGTGGTCAATCATCCTCCAGGAGAGCTAATGGATGTGCAGACTTTTATTGCAGTCCCCCTCTAATAAGTCAGCGTTTCAATTCATCCCAAAGGTGTTTGATGGGGTTGAGGTTAGGGTTCTGGGCAGGCCAGTCAAGTTCTTCCACCCCGATCTCAACAAACCATTTCTGTATGGACTTCGCTTTATGCACGGGGGCATTGTCATGCTGAAACAGGAAAGGGCCTTCCCCAAACTGATGCCACAAAGTTGGAAGGACAGAATCATCTAAAATGTCATTGTATGCTGTAGCGTTAAGATTTCCCTTCGCTGGAACTAAGAGGCCTAGCCCTAATCATGAAAAACAAACCCAGGCCATTATTCCTCCTCCACCAAACTTTACAGTTGGCACTATGCATTGGGTCAGGTAGCTCTCTCCTGGCATCCTCTAAACCAAGATTTGGACTGCCAGGTGGTGAAGCATGATTAATGACTCGTTTCCGCTGCTCCAGGGTCCAATGGCGGCGAGCTTTACAACACTCCAGCTGACGCTTGGCATTGCACATAGTGATCTTAGGCTTTGTGTGCTACTGCTCGGCCACGGAAGCCCATTTCATGAAGCTCCCGACGAACAATTCTTGTGCTGATGTTGCTTCCAGAGGCAGTTTGGAACTCGGTAGTGAGTGTTGCAACCGAGGACAGATGATTTTTACACACTCGGCAGTCCTGTTCTGTGAGCTTGTGTAGCTAACCACATCGCTGCTGAGCCGTTTCCACTTCACAATAACAGCAGTTGACAGGGGCAGCTCAAGCAGGGCATAAATTTGACCAACTGACTTGTTGGAAAGGTGGCATCTTACGACGGTGTCACGTTGATAGTTACTGAGCTCTTCAGTAAGGTCATTCTACTGCCAGTATTTGTCTATGGAGATTGCATTTGCCCGATTCTATATACCTGTCAGCAACGGGTGTGGCTGAAATGGCCAAATCCACTAATTTGAAGGGGTGACCACATACTTTTGTATATAAGTATACTTATATATATATATACTTTTGTATGTATTTAGCCATGGAACTGAGATACATTTTTACCATTTTAAAGCGAATTTCCTGCAATTCTATGCATTTTGCCACAGCTAATGCCGTGTTATTTTTGCTCAAACATAATAATTAAACGAATACTGCTTTATTAATTGTTTTTCGAAATATTATATTCTCCCTGACTGTCTAGCTTTTATTTTGGTGATTGTTACTTCTCAACGATGATCTTATAAAAACATATATTGCACCTTTATCTTTTCTACATACTTTATATCTGGTTTACGTTTACACTGAAAGTGTTTATTTGCTTACACTGTTTGGACTGTTTGGGAAAAAACACCCACCCAAGGATTTCAATGGCAGAAAAATTCCATGTATTGCTAGTTTTTGTATTTAGTTTTTGTTGTTATCCCACAAGGCTTGCTAATTGCTCTTTTTCTTTTTGCAGAATACCAGGGAAGACGTACATGATCATAGCATTTCTAACGGTGGGGACCATGGGCCTATCAAACACCTCACTGGGTTACTTGAATTATCCTACACAGGTCATCTTCAAGTGCTGCAAACTCATTCCTGTCATGATAGGAGGCGTATTCATTCAAGGCAAGTGGCAAAAGGAAGTTGATCTTTGTTTGTATGAGAGCCCATATTCGCGAAGAGTGAGATTAGGAGTGCTGATCTAGGATCAGTTTAGCCTTTTAGATCATAATGATTGTAAATGAAGGGGACCTGATCCGAGATCAGCAGTCCTAGTTTGAGACGCTTAATGAATATGGGCCCTGATCAAGACGTGAAAATGCTGCCTAATAATGTTTGTCCTTTTGCATGCGGGTAATGAACTAAACACATTACTTTTTTTGGGGGGGGTTAAGCCTAACTGTCAATCATAAGAGAGGCTCTCTAGAAACCTCCTGTGAGTGTCTTACCTCACACCCGTTATGCCCTTACCTCCAAACAATGACCAACTTTTCAACTTTTATTTCGGAGTTTTGTCCATGCTTAGTTTTTTGGGTTGTTTGCAAGTGTTGAATTTCAGGGTGAGGAGGCCTAGTTCTCAGTACTCTGTCTTTCATCTCGGAGACATTGTCTTCATAAAGGTTCCACGTCTTAGCGATCAAACACTCGTTTTTTTCCTTCCTCCCCCTCCCTGCATTTGCGATGTTGACCATGGGTCCCCCAGGGGGACTAGTTGGAAACGCTACTGCGTTCACTCAGGATGCCAGCGAGATCTGATGTGAACCCTTCAAAGGGGAACAGAGGGAGGAATGAAAGCAAGCCAGACCAACCTGCTGCGTCACCTTGTCACCCCCGAGGCATCTATCGGCCTGTTTGGGAAGACTCCTCAGTCTCCTCTTGTTTTTTTGTTGCATTTTACGTGTCCAACACCAACCAACCTCAACCCTCTCTTCTTTCCTGTTTGGATTTAATTGAGTTGAAGAGTCCAGTAGAAAGTTGGAGAGAAAAAAAAATCTCTTGGTATGGGCCATGTGCACCACCCGACCTGCAGCCAGTGTCACGCAGGCCTCTCAACTCGCTTGGATCTGGAGCAGAGCGGCGAAGCGCCTTTCTCTCCTCTCTTCTACGCCGCTCATAAGTTCCTCTATCTAGCCGGCGTGTTTACGTTTTCCACCTGACCCATAAGGAGGGGGTAAATACCCAAGCGCCGTTTATCGCCACATATTCTGTCATTTCCCTGTCTTGTCAGAAAGGGAAATGCCCTCCGAATTACCAAAAGTTAAGTTTGTCTTTTGTTTCGAAGGTTTTCCTGATCGGATGTCAGTCATGACAGGTGTCGGATCAATCCGAATCAAAAGAAGAAAGATCTGGACACTAAGATCCACTGACTGTATTTAACTTTCCATCCAAGTGGAACTTGTCAATCAACTCTTCCTATTCTGGTAAATTGTTAGTCATCTGTTATGGAGGAATTGCGTGACTTTGTAGCCTAACTCCTCTGTTTTCTTCAGGGAAACGCTACAATCTGGCTGATGTGTCTGCTGCTCTCTGTATGAGCCTGGGACTCATCTGGTTCACCCTAGCTGACAGTAAAGTCGCCCCCAACTTCAATGCAACCGGTAACATGTGAATCTGTTATCTATCTAGGTATTAGTAAAGGAGCCTGTTGTTACAACACTGTTTAACTATGGATCATTACTTTCACCATCCAAATCCTTTCACTGTGATTTTGTATTTGATACACAGAGAACCTGTATCAAATTAATCAGGATACTGACATTTATGAGCCTGGGGCAAATTAAGCCTAGTGGATGTTACCTAGGCTGGGACTAAAGTATTTTTTAAATGGTGGAGTTTGAACTCCTAAAGAACTATATATAATGTTTTATCTAAAAAGTTTGACCTTGTACCACATACATTATGTACAAACATATAGGTTTTCCCACACTCCAAAAGTACAGATGCTGTTTCAGCAATTCAGAAACATCCATTGCTGTGCTGTTATTGTCATTCTTTAGCAATTTGGCGGTTAACTTGGTTGTGTCTGGTGTTTTAGGGGTCCTCCTCATCTCTCTGGCTCTGTGCGCTGATGCTGCCATTGGGAACGTGCAGGAGAAAGCCATGAAGCTCCATAACGGCTCTAACTCTGAAATGGTACTGAGGACCCGCCTTAAAACCAACTTGTTATATTTATATTGTAAACCCAATTGTGTAGTGTCCTAAATCACCTCAGAAATGTGACTTATGTGTGTCATTTTGATTGTGTTAAAGGTTTTGTATTCCTATTCCATCGGTTTTGGGTACATATTGACAGGCCTGTTGGGTGCAGGTGGATTGGGACCAGCAGTGGCCTTTTGCTCTCAGGTTAGTAGAACCCTCTCTGTTATACACTGAGTGTACAAAACATTAGGAGCACCTTCCTAATATTGAGTTGCACCCCCTTTGGCCCTCAATCCGTCAGGGGCATTGATTCTATAAGGTGTCGAAAGCATTCCACATGCTTGAGCATGAAAAACCCAGCAGCGTTGCAGTTCTTGACACAAACTAGTGCATCTGGCACCTACTACCATACTCTGTTCACTTAAATATTTTGTCTTGCGCATTCACAGTCTAAATGGCACAGATACACAATCCATGTCTCAAAGCTTCAAAATCCTTATTTAACCTGTCTCCTCCCCTTCATCTTTAACCTGTCTCCTCCCCTTCATCTTTAACCTGTCTCCTCCCCTTCATCTTTAACCTGTCTCCTCCCCTTCATCTTTAACCTGTCTCCTCCCCTTCATCTTTAACCTGTCTCCTCCCCTTCATCTTTAACCTGTCTCCTCCCCTTCATCTTTAACCTGTCTCCTCCCCTTCATCTACACTGATTGAAGTGGATTTAACAAGTGACATCATAGCTTTCACCTGGATTCACCTGGTCAGTCTATGTCATAAGAGCAGGTTTTCCTAATTTCATTATAATAGATCAGACATGGACCGTTCTGTGGTTAGCATTTTGTTTGATACTCTGTCGAAAACATATGAAGTGGGGGAAAGATGGTGATATGACAATCTATTGAATCTTTTGTTTTCTTTCAGCATCCTGTGACAACATACGGTTATGCATTCTTCTTCTCTCTCACGGGGTACTTTGGCATTTCATTTGTGCTGGCCTTGATCAAACTCTTTGGAGCCCTGGTAGCAGTCACAGGTGAGAAGACCATTCTGTTCTGGGAAGATGCTTTGCTTGCAGAACCACACAAAGTAATTTTTCATGTCGAAGTGTTCATTTGAACTGTCCATATAGTTTCTTATGACTAAAAAGTCTGTATTTTACTTTTTAAAAATGTTTAATTCAGAAATTTCTCCACAAATGGAAGCTTAAGTTAAAGAAGTTCTAACTAACCATATGAATCCACAGAAAAGATTTCTACAGTCTGAGTATGGATAACCTTACTAACACTCTAAAATCTAAAGCACAAACTTTTAACATTTTACAGATTACTGAAATAATGCCAGATCAGAGCGAACCTAATCTTATTTAGGATTCTGGAAACCTCCAGATTCATTTTGAGATTAACTGCAAAACAAATGTCAAAGTAATCTCATCAACAAAGTTAGGTATCCATTAGATGTGACAGACTTACATTCAAGGTTGTGTGCTGTTATGTTTCTCACTTTTCTGTCTTCTGTTCATTTCAGTAACGACTGGACGTAAGGCGATGACGATTGTACTATCCTTTATGTTTTTCTCCAAGCCTTTTACTTTTCAGTGAGTCGTGTTATCTTCAACCTCTCATAGCTTACGGTCCCTCAATTTAGCCGTCATACTTTCAAGGCACTGAAAAGATTGTAACACGCCTCTCCGTTCCATTTCCTCTCAGGTACCTATGGGGTGGACTTTTAGTGCTGCTCGGCATCTTCCTGAATGTTTACAGCAAAAACAAAGACAAAATGAAGCTGCCATCTTTGGCGGACCTCAGGAATATGTTTCTGACCGGGAAGAAGGTCAGGCTGCTGTCACAGAACGTGTAGTAAAAGGGACCTGTGGTGGGCAGGATAAACAAACATTTTTCTAACGTTCCTATCCAACCTGGACCTAATAACAGTGGGCTCCTAAGACATTCTTTGGCCACAGAGCTCCACAGAAACATTCCCAGGAGGAGAAAGTGGACACGGAGCACCTGCGAGACTCTGAAAGGGAAGCTGACTCCTTAGCTAACCCAAATAGCACAGTTCTGCACTGTAAGTGACTCTATGACTTTAGCCTGAGCAAGACGAAGGGGGACGAAAGGTTGAAAGAGAATATATTGACATTTATTGAACTGATCATGTCCGAAATTGAATGCACCAAAAATATATATATCTTAAATGGCATATTTTCACCTGCATGTGCCAGAAGACAAAAACTAATGTTTTACTCAATCACTGTCTGAGAAATGTCTCTTCTCATGGTTTCTTTGTAATTTATATCCGATTGTACAAAAGACCGCTCAACAGCACAGTGACATCTTGAAGTGTGGGGCGGGCTATGCTCGGAAGTATATCAACGTGTCAACTGCCATATTTGCGAACCGTTTGTTTTGTTGAAATTGTAGCTCTTTTTTCATTAAACAAACTGGGAAGTTTATCCAAAAGCTTTTTTTTTTCCATGTGTTTTTATATGTTACAGTGTAAGTAGCTGGCTTGCCAGAGCCGTCTCTTATCCATTGGCTACAGAGGGGGGAGTTGAACGGCTGCCAAGGAGCTTCTCAGATGTTTACCCATCAGATGGCCCCGGGCTTGTTTGATTAGTAATCCTAGAATAAGATAGCACTAGAAAGAAAACAAACATTGTTTACAGGGCTTGGCTTTAGACCTAATTTGGAAGAGCGGAACGTCACGTGTGTGTCAAGGTGACATTAGCTAGATTGGGTCCCTTCTATGAAACGGTGATGCTGCAACCAACACCTGGGTTTTTATTGGGGTGGATAGTGATGACTTAATTTTATTACTCTTCATTTCTCTGATTTTGGGGGTTGATAATCCCATGCTACCTTTAGCAAACCATCCGTTGATCATTTAGATCCAGTTGTTTTAGGTGACAAAAAATACATCCTGGCTTCTTTGGTAACTGCTGTCCCCGAAGGACAAACAAGAGGGAAATCTGTGTGTAACCTATAGTGTTGGGATACATATCGTTTCCATAGAAGAAGACAACGCGGCTGTGCACAGGTTGTCATCTCCCAGGAGGTCTAGACCTGTCGAGCCCCGTTCACTTAAGCTGCTACAGTTATGTCTGTTTCCCACAAAATACCCTTTGATGTGCCACCACTACTGCCTTGTGAACAAACATCTCCGCTCAGGTAAAGAAAAGCAGGAAGATCAAGAGAGTCACTGTGTCCTCCCTAAAAAAAATAGACCTAGTCCTCAAAGGTAGCAGGCTCACCAAGACCCTAATAACTATCTGGTTTCCCTCGTGTCTGTTTTAATATATTAAAGGTTGTGCCAATACATATCTGTAGTAGTCAGCTAATTAAAATAGTTTCAGGAGAAACGAGTCATTTTAGTTTGTAAATCATTTAAAGCAACAACATTGCATATTTACCATCAAAGAGTTGGCCCTATTTTATTTGTAATTCATTCTTTGAAAATCAAGGGGCATGTTTCATTAGAATCAGTCTTACAGATTCCACCTAACCATCTCTGTATGCTTCAGTGATGTGGCTGGCTTATTGGCTGACATTTTAGAATCTCCATCAGCAGGCTTGGAATAGAGTAGATGAGTGGGGAAAATGTTTTCAAAGTCTTTAGCTTTGTCCTTCATGATCTGCCTTGCTGGCACTCGTCCTCTGTAGCTTGGTGGGAAATTATAATATTTGCCAGCTCTGTAGGGGGCGGGATCGTGCTCTGTTAGTGGTCTAATGGAAGTGGAGATATTACAAGCTGACATTTAGGCAGGAAAGCAACACAGGGCAATTAGTAATTCGGTATTTCATAAAAGCTGGCAGCTTCTCAGCGTTGACAAAGTGACAGACCCTCCTCAAGGGTCTAGTGGCTCCAAGCTACAATGGAACACTCACAGTACTGCTCATTTCGGTTCATCTCAGAGCGGCATGTCTTGCACAAATGTCTGCCACCCTCTATTTCCTGCAAAATACAAATCGATTGAAGAGATATGCTGCAGATTCTTTAGAACATGATGCACATTTTTTATGGTGTTTTTTTAAACTACACCAGAATAATTGTTCTTTAATGTATCCTTGCCAAAATATTTGATATATTTTTGATGTGATGGTCCTGTGACTTCACACAATGTAACAAGCCTGAATATCATTCACTGTAGGTTGAGTGGTTGGTATTATGATGTTACGCCTTAGACCTCTGTTATAAACCATTGGGTTGCAGTAGCCTATACTTCATTCCATGTTGCTGAGGGAGGGGGCAGTAGTAGTTCTTCCATCTCTCTGAAAGGTCATTATGGGATAGCAAACCCCAGTTGACCCACGGCAAACTACACCATTTGTCTTATAGCACCATGAGAACTCTAACAAAGGAGGCTAACCCCCAGTTTGAAATGCAACGTTTTATTCATCTATCAAACGTTGCATATTTCGACTTTGGTGTCCCTGTGCACTTCGTGTGAACAGATCCTATTTATCATAAGATCACATGGAGAGAGATTGTAAGCTCACAAAAGTAGTATTGTGTAATATACACCAATACCACCTTTAATCCAAATATAGGACCACCACTGGTAAGAAACAACCTCCCAGAGGTTTTCAAACCAACACATTCCTCTGAGTAACCACTCAATTAATGGACACATAGCACTAGGAGTACAGGGCTCTCTGTCTTTGTTATTGCCTCTCTTTTTTCCTCCTTTCTCTCTCTCACACACTCACCTCCTCTCCCTCTCTTATCGTCGCCGGTTTACCTGGGTTCAGTGACCTCTGCGCCGTTCTGCTGGCCCCTCCTAATAAATAATGGGAGGTGTCTGAAGCTCATCACAACAGCAAATAGGGTGGTATGTAATATATTGTCCTCTTCAAATTGCCACAGCGGGGTGGTCTGGCAGCCTATTCATTACGGCTCTTGGTTCAGGCCAGGGGGGGCAGCCATTTTCGTCCTTGGGCCTGGGTGGGTGAGAGCGGCTGAATGGAGTGTGGGTGTACTGGAATGCTGGCCTACCCAACCTGGTTTCAGAGCATTTTGTATTATTCTGTACGTAAATCCGAGACACTCCATTTAGTGTGCTATGTCACGTTTTGTAAGGAATGTATTAATTGGTTGTCTATCACTCATTTCGTACAATATGTAACAAATTTGCAGAATGTACTATATGTTACGAATTTGTCAAATTTATATGATAGATTAGTCGGTGGATGGCTTGGTTATGATCTCTGGAGACTGTAGAGGAAAATGCTATTAAATGGAATAATAAGGAAGCATATAGTAAATGAGACTTAGTACTTTATTTAGGTTGCCATTTGTACTGTGTAGGGAAAGAAAAGTCAACGCAGATTCTTTCAACAGAAGTGTCCTATCATGTTGAGGTGTGGTAAAACCTGGATCATGTTCATTAGGGTACACCGTAGGAAAAGGTTTTGCAGTAGAAAACAGACAAGCATTTCTTATAGGGCAAGTTAATGTTTGGTACTGAACACGTTCCCGACTTTTGGACTTCCTCCAACATAGACCCAGTACTCTTCCCCACAGCAGCACCTCCCATCCAAACTGATTACCACCTTCCTGCCTACACATGGAACACTCCTAATATGAAGGCCATCTGTTTAGCAGGGACATATTTTCGCAGCCCCGAGGCAGATGTTTAGCAGGGACATATTCTCGCAGCCCCGAGGCAGATGTTTAGTGTCCTTGCTGTAATTCCTGTAAGGATGCAAAATGTATCAGTGATTGCAGTCATAACTAGCAAGGTGGCTGGTAAATTGAGCTGGAGAAATGGGATGATCCAATTGTGCCGTCGTCGGTGCCTTGACAATAAAAAATAATGTCCCTGGCTTGGATGGCAGCCCTACTGTATGTTGTTAGGATTCGACTGTGCTGTCTGTGATTATAAAGTCGTTTTAAAGTAGTGGTGAAAGCCTTGGCAAGGAAAGTAGGAATTCCTTTAAACAGCTGTCCCCTATTTACCCCACTGTTTCTATAAATGGTCTAGTGAATCTAGAATGGTAAGCATGCATGAGCTTGTGTGTTATATATTTTAAAGCATTTATTTTCATATACGTGGTGGGCTTAGAACAGATAAATGTATGTGGACTGCAACAAATGTGTGTGTTGGACTGTAAAGGGGGGATCCCGGTTGCCATGACTACCCATTGTATATTATTCAGATCATGATGTGTCAAAGTTATGTAAACTGCCCATCCTCGCATGAAAGTATGTATGAGTGTGTATTGGTGTGTGTATGCTTGCACGCATGTGTGTGTGTGTGTGTGTTACAATAATGCATGTGATGAATCTTCCTCTCCAGATTTGCCCTGTCAGCAGCCAGCAACAACAAGGGAGAAATGAGGTCCACGCACTTCATTCCAGTTAGGGACTTAACAGCTTGAGCGGGCCCAAATATTCTGCAGTCACTCATGAAGAGAAATTCTTAATAATAAATATCAAGCTAATAATGAATGGGCTGGTGGCTGCAGTTGTCTTGGGGGCATAATATCTCATTTCCTCCCAATGTTTCATATCCTTACTCCTGCATGTCGCAACAGTCCATCATTACACCCCGATGCAGGTTTCTATCACCTTTTATTTATTTTTCAAATCAATATATAAATCAGTGCCAAGCCCTGTTACAGATGAGTTCCAATAAATTACAAAAAGGCGGACAAATACAGAATGTTAACCACCGCTCCTCTCTCTCTTTTGCATAATGCTGCACTGTCAGGCAGTAGGCAACCCCCTGGGTACCAGTACAGTTCTCAGTGTGTTTGGAAAATCTCTCGCCAAGCCACATATTTAATTATATACTACTTAAATAATGCACACTGCATCTTTTAGCAGCCAGGGAGACAAAATGTGTTTTTGTTGAATACCTACCTATATACCGTAAATCGGCCTACAATAGGAACCTATAGACCTGTGCTTTGGCTGATATATAGGGACTAGGTTCTTCAGGAGCAGGTTTCTGTGTGGTCTGCATATGGTGGACTTTTCATTGCTGGAGCTCAGTGGAATGGAAGAATAGGAGGTCAAAGGAGGGAAATGGAGCATGGAGGTTCAACGACGTTGTAAAAACAGTGCTGACATGTTGAGGGGAGGGGGGGGGGAGCAGCCGGTCCCAGAACAGACCTCTCGTATGAGGGGAGCGCTGTTTTGGCCTGGTACCTGGGCACCTCCATCAGCAGGGAATATGCTGCCATCAGGGCCGATCACGTCAGAGGCCCACCTTGGCCCTGACACTCCATGACATGCATATGTGGCGAGGCAACGCGAAGGAACGCGCGGGTACACAACAGCCGGCTTGAGGGAAATTCCCACTGACAATGGTCAGGAGCAGGAACCCCTCAACCGCAAGGTAGAGGGATAAGAGAAAGGGAAGGGAAATCAAAATGTAGAAACATCTCTGGTGGTGGTGGAGAGGATGGGGGAGGAGAGGATGAGCTTGTGGCTGTCACGCGAAGGAGGAGTACTGATGGTAAACAACAGGAAAATGAGTACACAGCTGGTGTCTGCAGTGCACACTCCTTCCTGGGTGGAGAGATTTGCCTTGACACTGAATCGAAACAGGCAAGAAACCAAGCAAGGTCTTTAATTAATCTCTATGGAAGCCAGCTATAGTTCCAACTGTAACACAATGATGTTGATTTAGAGACAAAACAACTAAATTATACTCTGAAATCTGTCCTCTTGCTCTATAACCCATTTTCACATATTTATGCTTTAAAAGAATATGATTGTACAATGGGTCACTACACTACATGACCAAAAGTATGTGGACACGTGCTCGTCGAGCATCTCATTCCAAAATCATGGGCATTAATATGGAGTTTGTCCCCCCTTTGCTGCTACAATAGGCACTTCTGGGAGGCTTTCCACTAGATGTTGGAACATTGCTGCAGGGACTTGTTTCCATTCAGCCACAAGAGCAGTGAGGTCGGTCACTGATGTTGGGCGATTAGGCCTGATGTTGGGCGTTCCAATTCATCCCAAAGGTGTTCGATGGGGTTGATGTCAGGGCTCTGTGCAGACCAGTCAAGTTCTTCCACACCGATCTCGACAAACCATTTCTGTATGCCACAAAGTAGGAAGCACAGAATCGTCTAGAATGTCATCGTATGTTGTAGCGTTAAGATTTCCCTTCACTGAAACTACGGGGCCTAGCCCGAACCATGAAAAACAGCCCCAGACCATTATTCCTCCTCCACCACTTTACAGTTGGGACTATGCATTCAGGCAGGTAGTTTTCTCATGGCATCAACCAAACCCAGATTCATACGTCAGACTGCCAGATGGTGAAGCGTGATTCATCATTCCAGAGAACACGTTTCCACTGCTCCAGAGTCCAATGGCAGCGAGCTTTACCCCACTCCAGCGACGCTTGGCATTGCGCATGGTGATCTTACGCTTGTGTGTGGATGCTCGGCCATGGAAACCCATTTCATGAAGCTCCCGACAAACAGTTATTGTGCTGACGTTGCTTCGAGAGGCAGTTTGGAAATCGGTAGTGAGTGTTGCAACCGAGGACAGATGATTTTTAAGTGCTACGTGCATCAGCACTCGGCGGTTGCGTTCTGTGAGCTTGTATGGCCTCCCACTTTGTGGCTAAGCCATTGTTGCTCCTAGACGTTTCAACTTCACAATAACTGCACTTGCAGTTGACCGGGCCAGCTCTAGCAGGGTGAACTGTGATGAACTGACTTGTTGGAAAGGTGGTATCTTATGACAGTGCCACATTGAAAGTCACTGAGCTCTTCAGTAAGACCATTCTCCTGCTAATGTTTGTCTATGGAGATTGCATGGCGGTGTGCTTGATTTTTTTTTTGTACGCCTGTCAGCAACGGATGTGGCTAAAATAGCCAAATCCACTCATTTGAAGCGGCGTCCACATACTTTTGTATATATAGTGTATATTGATGATGACAAAAGTAATGTTTGTTTAAGCATTACGACAAGATACTACTCACCATGACTGTTTATGAGCAATCACAATTTTTTTTATGCAACCGAAAAGGGAAGTAATTTAAAAACACAAATAGCTGAGCAGAAGGCTGTTGTTCTAATAAAAAATAATCCAGTTGTCGGCAGGGGCGAACGCAAAGCAATTTAACGCTTCAGTGGTGGTTGCCTATTAATTTGTGTAGAAGGAGAGGGGGATGCTGGGAGCACAGATTTGAGGGACAACATGGCTGTAGTGCCTGTGTTATGTATCGCTTCGGAAGCAAGCAAGCAGCACAGACACAGTCGCTTTTTTAAAATTTTTATTATGGGGCCCCGTTTCCCACCACAATGTCAGCGGTTGCATGCCAGAGAGGAGGTATATTATGGTGAATTAATTAAGCAGTTCAGAGATAGGAGCCCATATGTGCGTATGTCCTTGGGGTGTAACATCAATAATGGTAGCCCCAAGGCAGGTTTATTAGAAGACGTACTTCTTCTCCTATGCATTCATTTGAAAATCAGTGTTTTCAGTAATTAGGTACAAAATACGTGACCCACCTCCCTCCCATACAGAGCTACATATCTGTCAACGCAGGAAGGCGTGGCCCCATCACTGGTTTCTCTGGATCCCATCCAACACCACTAAATCCAGTGGTATTTGGACGCGGACCAACGGCAATCCCAGGTGCCGCCCGTGATGATGATGCACGCATGGCTGGGTTGCCTGTAGCTACGGGAGGCGGCGGGACCACTGCTCCAGGTCGTTTAGGGACAGGGCTCATAAGGAATCTTTCTGGTGGGGGTCTGTGACAGTAGCTGTGTTGGTACCGTAAGCCAGTTCCCCTAAGAGGACATGGTCTGGAAGATGGCCGTCCAACGCTTCACCCACACCATTACGCCTAACGCCCACGCACCACCTCAATCTGCCATGAAGCTCGTCACTGTCAAGGATCCCTTTGCACTTTGAGTAGTACAGGGTTGTATAACGGGGGATGTTATGTATTATATTCATTTTATGGTTGCCCTTTGTTTTGCAGTCGGCTATTTACCTCATATTTGCATCAAAATTATACGGTGAAATGATATGATAATGACCTAATAATCTCCCTCTGCTTTCTTGGTGATTCATTTGAAGTAGTAGCTACAGCAGTTGTGGTGCACTGAATTGCCAGGGAGTAGCCGTTGTAACCCGCATAATAGATGAGTAAATATTAGGTGAATAACATGGGAAATAGGAGTAAAATAAAGTGTAACCTATTTTACAGTGAAATATCATCATCATCACATGTTGTCACTTTCCCCGTGCATTGTTAGTGGATTAGGTTGAACTTGGTTTTGACATTGGCATCCTGAGATGGACCATTGAAGCCAGCCTGGTTATACAGCACCAGCACCTGTGACCCAAGAGAAAGAGCCAATGCACTGTACAGAGACGGTTCTGCCCCTCTGTTAACTAACTATCCATCCAGCCTGTCTCATAGCATTAGTGGGGTTTGTGTGATGAATTGTTTTCATTATCACAATGGCCATCATTACTTTCTACACATTATCATCAGGGGGACATTTCAGACAGTGCATTTCAGATGGTGAACTGATTTCATTGTTTCGGGGGGTGGGGGAGGACTGCCCTATAGACATAATGTCTGTGTTTCCCTGCTATTAATTACTGGATCCCCAGCTAGTTAGCTGTAGCACTTCTCCGTGATGACAGAGGAATGGTAAAGGGATGGAGCAAGGCTCGCCTCTGTAGCTGCAGGCCCTTGCACTAGCCAGACACTGAATTTTGACTATTTTTTATGAAATCCTTTTATGGGTAGATAAATCTGATTTTATGCAAGAAAATTCTCCTGGGTTTCAATTAACTGGAGGTCACGTTACTGATCTACCCCAACAAGAAAAAAAGATAGGGAAAGAAGGAGAGAAAGAAAGAGAAGATCTTTTAATTAATACAGTCTAATTAAACATTTGTGAAATGCATTAACACTGCTGTATTTTTTTGATGATTGCACTTGTCTAATTGTAAGGGAACCCTTCTCTAAAAACGTGTTTTGTGGCTATTGGTTAAATCATGAGGGTTTAACAATGCAATAGAGAACAGAGCGTGTTTTAACAATGCAATAGAGAACAGAGCGTGTTTTAACAATGCAATAGAGAACAGAGCGTGTTTTAACAGTGCAATAGAGAACAGAGCGTGTTTTAACAGTGCAATAGAGAACAGAGCGTGTTTTAACAATGCAATAGAGAACAGAGCGTGTTTTAACAGTGCAATAGAGAACAGAGCGTGTTTTAACAATGCAATAGAGAACAGAGCGTGTTTTAACAGTGCAATAGAGAACAGAGCGTGTTTTAACAATGCAATAGAGAACAGAGCGTGTTTTAACAGTGCAATAGAGAACAGAGCGTGTTTTAACAGTGCAATAGAGAACAGAGCGTGGTTTAACAGTGCAATAGAGAACAGAGCGTGTTTTAACAGTGCAATAGAGAACAGAGCGTGTTTTAACAATGCAATAGAGAACAGAGTGTGTTTTAACAGTGCAATAGAGAACAGAGCGTGTTTTAACAATGCAATAGAGAACAGAGCGTTTTTAACAGTGCATTAGAGAACAGAGCGTGTTTTAACAGTGCAATAGAGAACAGAGCGTGGTTTAACAGTGCAATAGAGAACAGAGCGTGTTTTAACAGTGCAATAGAGAACAGAGCGTGTTTTAACAATGCAATAGAGAACAGAGTGTGTTTTAACAGTGCAATAGAGAACAGAGCGTGTTTTAACAATGCAATAGAGAACAGAGCGTATTTTAACAGTGCATTAGAGAACAGAGCGTGTTTTAACAGTGCATTAGAGAACAGAGCATGTTTTAACAATGCAATAGAGAACAGAGCGTGGTTTAACAATGCAATAGAGAACAGGGCGTGGTTTAACAGTGCAATAGAGAACAGAGCGTGTTTTAACAGTGCATTAGAGAACAGAGCGTGTTTTAACAGTGCAATAGAGAACAGAGCGTGTTTTAACAGTGCAATAGAGAACAGAGCGTGTTTTAACAGTGCAATAGAGAACAGAGCGTGGTTTAACAGTGCAATAGAGAACAGAGCGTGTTTTAACAGTGCAATAGAGAACAGAGCGTGTTTTAACAGTGCATTAGAGAACAGAGCATGTTTTAACAATGCAATAGAGAACAGAGCGTGGTTTAACAATGCAATAGAGAACAGAGCGTGGTTTAGAGAACAGAAAGTGGTTTAACAGTGCAATAGAGAACAGAGCGTGTTTTAACAGTGCATTAGAGAACAGAGCGTGTTTTAACAATGCAATAGAGAACAGAGCGTGTTTTAACAGTGCAATAGAGAACAGAGCGTGTTTTAACAGTGCAATAGAGAACAGAGCGTGTTTTAACAATGCAATAGAGAACAGAGCGTGTTTTAACAATGCAATAGAGAACAGAGCGTGTTTTAACAGTGCAATAGAGAACAGAGCGTGGTTTAACAGTGCAATAGAGAACAGAGCGTGTTTTAACAGTGCAATAGAGAACAGAGCGTGGTTTAACAGTGCATTAGAGAACAGAGCGTGGTTTAACAATGCAATAGAGAACAGAGCGTTTTAACAGTGCAATAGAGAACAGAGCGTGTTTTAACAGTGCAATAGAGAACAGAGTGTGGTTTAACAGTGCAATAGAGAACAGAGCGTGTTTTAACAGTGCAATAGAGAACAGAGCGTATTTTAACAATGCAATAGAGAACAGAGCGTGTTTTAACAGTGCAATAGAGAACAGAGCGTGTTTTAACAGTGCAATAGAGAACAGAGCGTGTTTTAACAGTGCAATAGAGAACAGAGCGTGTTTTAACAGTGCAATAGAGAACAGAGCGTGGTTTAACAGTGCATTAGAGAACAGAGCGTGGTTTAACAATGCAATAGAGAACAGAGCGTTTTAACAGTGCAATAGAGAACAGAGCGTGTTTTAACAGTGCAATAGAGAACAGAGCGTGGTTTAACAGTGCATTAGAGAACAGAGCGTGTTTTAACAGTGCAATAGAGAACAGAGCGTGGTTTAACAGTGCATTAGAGAACAGAGCGTGTTTTAACAGTGCAATAGAGAACATAGTGTGTTTTAACAATGCAATAGAGAACAGAGCGTGGTTTAACAATGCAATAGAGAACAGAGCGTGTTTTAACAATGCAATAGAGAACAGAGTGTGTTTTAACAATGCAATAGAGAACAGAAAGTGGTTTAACAATGCAATAGAGAACAGAGCGTGTTTTAACAATGCAATAGAGAACAGAGCGTGTTTTAACAGTGCAATAGAGAACAGAGCGTGGTTTAACAATGCAATAGAGAACAGAGCATGTTTTAACAATGCAATAGAGAACAGAGCGTGTTTTAACAATGCAATAGAGAACAGAGCGTGTTTTAACAATGCAATAGAGAACAGAGCGTGTTTTAACAGTGCAATAGAGAACAGAGCGTGGTTTAACAGTGCAATAGAGAACAGAGCGTGTTTTAACAGTGCAATAGAGAACAGAGCGTGGTTTAACAGTGCAATAGAGAACAGAGCGTGTTTTAACAATGCAATTGTTTTAACAATGCAATAGAGAACAGAGCGTGTTTTAACAATGCAATAGAGAACAGAGCGTGTTTTAACAGTGCAATAGAGAACAGAGCGTGTTTTAACAGTGCAATAGAGAACAGAGCGTGTTTTGCAATAGAGAACAGAGCGTGTTACAGTGCAGTGCAATAGAGAACAGAGCGTGTTTTAACAGTGCAATAGAGAACAGAGCGTGTTTTAACAGTGCAATAGAGAACAGAGCGTGTTTTAACAGTGCAATAGAGAACAGAGCGTGGTTTAACAGTGCATTAGAGAACAGAGCGTGTTTTAACAGTGCAATAGAGAACAGAGCGTGTTTAACAGTGCAATAGAGAACAGAGCGTGTTTTAACAATGCAATAGAGAACAGAGCGTGTTTTAACAATGCAATAGAGAACAGAGCGTGTTTTAACAATGCAATAGAGAACAGAGCGTGTTTAACAATGCAATAGAGAACAGAGCGTGTTTTAACAGTGCAATAGAGAACAGAGCGTGTTTTAACAGTGCAATAGAGAACAGAGCGTGGTTTAACAATGCAATAGAGAACAGAGCATGTTTTAACAATGCAATAGAGAACAGAGCGTGTTTTAACAATGCAATAGAGAACAGAGCGTGTTTTAACAATGCAATAGAGAACAGAGTGTGTTTTAACAATGCAATAGAGAACAGAGCGTGTTTTAACAATGCAATAGAGAACAGAGCGTGTTTTAACAGTGCAATAGAGAACAGAGCGTGGTTTAACAGTGCAATAGAGAACAGAGCGTGTTTTAACAATGCAATAGAGAACAGAGCGTGTTTTAACAATGCAATAGAGAACAGAGTGTGTTTTAACAATGCAATAGAGAACAGAAAGTGGTTTAACAATGCAATAGAGAACAGAGCGTGTTTTAACAATGCAATAGAGAACAGAGCGTGTTTTAACAGTGCAATAGAGAACAGAGCGTGTTTTAACAGTGCAATAGAGAACAGAGCGTGTTTTAACAGTGCAATAGAGAACAGAGCGTGTTTAACAATGCAATAGAGAACAGAGCGTGTTTTAACAATGCAATAGAGAACAGAGTGTGTTTTAACAATGCAATAGAGAACAGAAAGTGGTTTAACAATGCAATAGAGAACAGAGCGTGTTTTAACAATGCAATAGAGAACAGAGCGTGTTTTAACAATGCAATAGAGAACAGAGCGTGGTTTAACAGTGCAATAGAGAACAGAGCGTGTTTTAACAGTGCAATAGAGAACAGAGCGTGTTTTAACAGTGCAATAGAGAACAGAGCGTGTTTTAACAGTGCAATAGAGAACAGAGCGTGTTTTAACAGTGCATTAGAGAACAGAGCGTGTTTTAACAGTGCAATAGAGAACAGAGCGTGGTTTAACAGTGCAATAGAGAACAGAGCGTGTTTTAACAATGCAATAGAGAACAGAGCGTGTTTTAACAATGCAATAGAGAACAGAGTGTGTTTTAACAATGCAATAGAGAACAGAAAGTGGTTTAACAATGCAATAGAGAACAGAGCGTGTTTTAACAATGCAATAGAGAACAGAGCGTGTTTTAACAATGCAATAGAGAACAGAGCGTGTTTTAACAATGCAATAGAGAACAGAGCATGTTTTAACAATGCAATAGAGAACAGAGCGTGTTTTAACAATGCAATAGAGAACAGAGCGTGTTTTAACAATGCAATAGAGAACAGAGTGTGTTTTAACAATGCAATAGAGAACAGAGCGTGTTTTAACAGTGCATGCAGATGTTTTAACAGTGCAATAGAGAACAGAGCGTGTTTTAACAGTGCAATAGAGAACAGAGCGTGTTTTAACAGTGCAATAGAGAACAGAGCGTGTTTTAACAATGCAATAGAGAACAGAATAGAGAACAGTGTTTTAACAATGCAATAGAGAACAGAAAGTGGTTTAACAATGCAATAGAGAACAGAGCGTGTTTTAACAATGCAATAGAGAACAGAGCGTGGTTTAACAGTGCAATAGAGAACAGAGCGTGTTTTAACAGTGCAATAGAGAACAGAGCGTGTTTTAACAGTGCAATAGAGAACAGAGCGTGGTTTAACAATGCAATAGAGAACAGAGCGTGTTTTAACAATGCAATAGAGAACAGAGTGTGTTTTAACAATGCAATAGAGAACAGAAAGTGGTTTAACAATGCAATAGAGAACAGAGCGTGTTTGAACAATGCAATAGAGAACAGAGCGTGGTTTAACAGTGCAATAGAGAACAGAGCGTGTTTTAACAGTGCAATAGAGAACAGAGCGTGTTTTAACAGTGCAATAGAGAACAGAGCGTGGTTTAACAATGCAATAGAGAACAGAGCGTGTTTTAACAGTGCAATAGAGAACATAGCGTGTTTTAACAGTGCAATAGAGAACAGAGCGTGTTTTAACAATGCAATAGAGAACAGAGCGTGGTTTAACAGTGCATTAGAGAACAGAGCGTGTTTTAACAATGCAATAGAGAACAGAGCGTGTTTTAACAATGCAATAGAGAACAGAGCGTGTTTTAACAGTGCAATAGAGAACAGAGCGTGTTTTAACAATGCAATAGAGAACAGAGCGTGTTTAACAGTGCATTAGAGAACAGAGCGTGTTTTAACAGTGCAATAGAGAACAGAGCGTGTTTTAACAGTGCATTAGAGAACAGAGCGTGTTTTAACAATGCAATAGAGAACAGAGCGTGGTTTAACAGTGCAATAGAGAACAGAGCGTGGTTTAACAGTGCAATAGAGAACAGAGCGTGTTTTAACAGTGCAATAGAGAACAGAGCGTGTTTTAACAATGCAATAGAGAACAGAGCGTGTTTTAACAATGCAATAGAGAACAGAGCGTGTTTAACAATGCAATAGAGAACAGAGCGTTTTAACAATGCAATTTTTTAACAATGCAATAGAGAACAGAGCGTGTTTAACAGTGCAATAGAGAACAGAGCGTGTTTTAACAGTGCAATAGAGAACAGAGCGTGTTTTAACAGTGCAATAGAGAACAGAGCGTGTTTTAACAGTGCAATAGAGAACAGAGCGTGTTTTAACAGTTAACAATGCAATAGAGAACAGAGCGTGTTTTAACAGTGCAATAGAGAACAGAGCGTGGTTTAACAGTGCAATAGAGAACAGAGCGTGTTTTAACAATGCAATAGAGAACAGAGCGTGTTTTAACAATGCAATAGAGAACAGAGCGTGTTTTAACAATGCAATAGAGAACAGAGCGTGTTTTAACAATGCAATAGAGAACAGAGCGTGTTTTAACAGTGCAATAGAGAACAGAGCGTGGTTTAACAATGCAATAGAGAACAGAGCGTGTTTTAACAATGCAATAGAGAACAGAGTGTGTTTTAACAATGCAATAGAGAACAGAGCGTGTTTTAACAATGCAATAGAGAACAGAGTGTGTTTTAACAATGCAATAGAGAACAGAGCGTGTTTTAACAATGCAATAGAGAACAGAGCGTTTTTAACAGTGCAGATAGAGAACAGAGCGTGTTTAACAAATAGAGAACAGAGCGTGTTTTAACAGTGCAATAGAGAACAGAGCGTGTTTTAACAATGCAATAGAGAACAGAGTGTGTTTTAACAATGCAATAGAGAACAGAGTGTGTTTTAACAATGCAATAGAGAACAGAGCGTGTTTTAACAATGCAATAGAGAACAATGCAATAGAGAACAGAGCGTGGTTTAACAGTGCAATAGAGAACAGAGCGTGTTTTAACAGTGCAATAGAGAACAGAGCGTGTTTTAACAGTGCAATAGAGAACAGAGCGTGGTTTAACAATGCAATAGAGAACAGAGCGTGTTTTAACAATGCAATAGAGAACAGAGTGTGTTTTAACAATGCAATAGAGAACAGAGCGTGTTTTAACAATGCAATAGAGAACAGAGCGTGTTTTAACAATGCAATAGAGAACAGAGAACAGTGTTTTAACAGTGCAATAGAGAACAGAGCGTGTTTTAACAGTGCAATAGAGAACAGAGCGTGTTTTAACAGTGCAATAGAGAACAGAGCGTGTTTTAACAATGCAATAGAGAACAGAGCGTGTTTTAACAGTGCAATAGAGAACAGAGCGTGTTTTAACAGTGCAATAGAGAACAGAGCGTGTTTTAACAATGCAATAGAGAACAGAGCGTGGTTTAACAGTGCATTAGAGAACAGAGCGTGTTTTAACAGTGCAATAGAGAACAGAGCGTGTTTTAACAATGCAATAGAGAACAGAGCGTGTTTTAACAGTGCAATAGAGAACAGAGCGTGGTTTAACAGTGCAATAGAGAACAGAGCGTGTTTTAACAATGCAATAGAGAACAGAGCGTGTTTTAACAATGCAATAGAGAACAGAGCGTGTTTTAACAATGCAATAGAGAACAGAGCGTGTTTTAACAGTGCAATAGAGAACAGAGCGTGTTTAACAGTGCAATAGAGAACAGAGCGTGTTTTAACAGTGCAATAGAGAACAGAGCGTGTTTTAACAGTGCAATAGAGAACAGAGCGTGTTTTAACAGTGCAATAGAGAACAGAGCGTGTTTTAACAGTGCAATAGAGAACAGAGCGTGTTTTAACAGTGCAATAGAGAACAGAGCGTGTTTTAACAATGCAATAGAGAACAGAGCGTGTTTTAACAATGCAATAGAGAACAGAGAACAGTGTTTTAACAATGCAATAGAGAACAGAGCGTGTTTTAACAATGCAATAGAGAACAGAGCGTGTTTTAACAGTGCAATAGAGAACAGAGCGTGGTTTAACAATGCAATAGAGAACAGAGCGTGTTTTAACAATGCAATAGAGAACAGAGCGTGTTTTAACAATGCAATAGAGAACAGAGCGTGTTTTAACAATGCAATAGAGAACAGAGTGTGTTTTAACAATGCAATAGAGAACAGAGCGTGTTTTAACAGTGCATTAGAGAACAGAGCGTGTTTTAACAGTGCAATAGAGAACAGAGCGTGGTTTAACAGTGCAATAGAGAACAGAGCGTGTTTTAACAATGCAATAGAGAACAGAGCGTGTTTTAACAATGCAATAGAGAACAGAGTGTGTTTTAACAATGCAATAGAGAACAGAAAGTGGTTTAACAATGCAATAGAGAACAGAGCGTGTTTTAACAATGCAATAGAGAACAGAGCGTGGTTTAACAGTGCAATAGAGAACAGAGCGTGTTTTAACAGTGCAATAGAGAACAGAGCGTGTTTTAACAGTGCAATAGAGAACAGAGCGTGGTTTAACAATGCAATAGAGAACAGAGCGTGTTTTAACAATGCAATAGAGAACAGAGTGTGTTTTAACAATGCAATAGAGAACAGAAAGTGGTTTAACAATGCAATAGAGAACAGAGCGTGTTTGAACAATGCAATAGAGAACAGAGCGTGCAGTGCAATAGAGAACAGAGCGTGTTTTAACAGTGCAATAGAGAACAGAGCGTGTTTTAACAGTGCAATAGAGAACAGAGCGTGTTTAACAATGCAATAGAGAACAGAGCGTGTTTTAACAGTGCAATAGAGAACAGAGCGTGTTTAACAGTGCAATAGAGAACAGAGCGTGTTTTAACAATGCAATAGAGAACAGAGCGTGTTTAACAGTGCAATAGAGAACAGAGCGTGTTTTAACAGTGCAATAGAGAACAGAGCGTGTTTTAACAGTGCAATAGAGAACAGAGAGAACAGTGTTTTAACAATGCAATAGAGAACAGAGCGTGTTTAACAGTGCAATAGAGAACAGAGCGTGTTTTAACAGTGCAATAGAGAACAGAGCGTGTTTTAACAATGCAATAGAGAACAGAGCGTGTTTAACAATGCAATAGAGAACAGAGCGTGTTTTAACAATGCAATAGAGAACAGAGCGTGTTTTAACAGTGCAATGCAGAAACAGAGCGTGTTTTAACAATGCAATAGAGAACAGAGCGTGGTTTAACAGTGCAATAGAGAACAGAGCGTGTTTTAACAATGCAATAGAGAACAGAGCGTGTTTTAACAATGCAATAGAGAACAGAGCGTGCAGTGCAATAGAGAACAGAGCGTGTTTTAACAATGCAATAGAGAACAGAGCGTGTTTTAACAGTGCAATAGAGAACAGAGCGTGTTTTAACAATGCAATAGAGAACAGAGCGTGGTTTAACAGTGCATTAGAGAACAGAGCGTGTTTTAACAATGCAATAGAGAACAGAGCGTGTTTTAACAATGCAATAGAGAACAGAGCGTGTTTAACAGTGCAATAGAGAACAGAGCGTGTTTTAACAGTGCAATAGAGAACAGAGCGTGTTTTAACAGTGCAATAGAGAACAGAGCGTGTTTTAACAATGCAATAGAGAACAGAGCGTGGTTTTAACAGTGCAATAGAGAACAGAGCGTGTTTAACAGTGCAATAGAGAACAGAGCGTGTTTTAACAGTGCAATAGAGAACAGAGCGTGTTTTAACAGTGCAGAGAACAGAGCGTGTTTTAACAGTGCAATAGAGAACAGAGCGTGTTTTAACAGTGCAATAGAGAACAGAGCGTGTTTAACAGTGCAATAGAGAACAGAGCGTGGTTTAACAATGCAATAGAGAACAGAGCGTGTTTAACAGTGCAATAGAGAACAGAGCGTGTTTTAACAGTGCAATAGAGAACAGAGCGTGGTTTAACAGTGCAATAGAGAACAGAGCGTGTTTTAACAGTGCAATAGAGAACAGAGCGTGTTTTAACAATGCAATAGAGAACAGAGCGTGTTTTAACAGTGCAATAGAGAACAGAGCGTGTTTTAACAGTGCAATAGAGAACAGAGCGTGTTTTAACAGTGCAATAGAGAACAGAGCGTGTTTTAACAGTGCAATAGAGAACAGAGCGTGGTTTTAACAGTGCAATAGAGAACAGAGCGTGTTTTAACAGTGCAATAGAGAACAGAGCGTGTTTTAACAGTGCAATAGAGAACAGAGCGTGTTTTAACAATGCAATAGAGAACAGAGCGTGTTTTAACAATGCAATAGAGAACAGAGCGTGGTTTTAACAATGCAATAGAGAACAGAGCGTGTTTTAACAATGCAATAGAGAACAGAGCGTGTTTTAACAGTGCAATAGAGAACAGAGCGTGTTTTAACAATGCAATAGAGAACAGAGCGTGTTTTAACAATGCAATAGAGAACAGAGCGTGTTTTAACAATGCAATAGAGAACAGAGCGTGTTTTAACAATGCAATAGAGAACAGAGCGTGTTTTAACAATGCAATAGAGAACAGAGCGTGTTTTAACAATGCAATAGAGAACAGAGCGTGTTTTAACAGTGCATTAGAGAACAGAGCGTGTTTTAACAGTGCAATAGAGAACAGAGCGTGGTTTAACAGTGCAATAGAGAACAGAGCGTGTTTTAACAATGCAATAGAGAACAGAGCGTGTTTTAACAATGCAATAGAGAACAGAGAACAATGCAATAGAGAACAGAAAGTGGTTTTAACAATGCAATAGAGAACAGAAAGTGGTTTAACAATGCAATAGAGAACAGAGCGTGTTTTAACAATGCAATAGAGAACAGAGCGTGGTTTAACAGTGCAATAGAGAACAGAGCGTTTTTTAACAGTGCAATAGAGAACAGAGCGTGGTTTAACAATGCAATAGAGAACAGAGCGTGTTTTAACAATGCAATAGAGAACAGAGTGTGTTTTAACAATGCAATAGAGAACAGAAAGTGGTTTAACAATGCAATAGAGAACAGAGCGTGTTTTAACAATGCAATAGAGAACAGAGCGTGTTTTAACAATGCAATAGAGAACAGAGCGTGGTTTAACAGTGCAATAGAGAACAGAGCGTGTTTTAACAGTGCAATAGAGAACAGAGCGTGTTTTAACAGTGCAATAGAGAACAGAGCGTGTTTTAACAGTGCAATAGAGAACAGAGCGTGTTTTAACAGTGCAATAGAGAACAGAGCGTGTTTTAACAGTGCAATAGAGAACAGAACAGCGTGTTTTAACAGTGCAATAGAGAACAGAGCGTGTTTTAACAATGCAATAGAGAACAGAGCGTGTTTTAACAATGCAATAGAGAACAGAGCGTGTTTTAACAATGCAATAGAGAACAGAGCAATGTGTTTTAACAATGCAATAGAGAACAGAGCGTGTTTTAACAATGCAATAGAGAACAGAGCGTGTTTTAACAATGCAATAGAGAACAGAGCGTGTTTTAACAGTGCATTAGAGAACAGAGCGTGTTTTAACAGTGCAATAGAGAAACAGAGAACAGAGCGTGTTTTAACAATGCAATAGAGAACAGAGCGTGTTTTAACAATGCAATAGAGAACAGAGCGTGTTTTAACAATGCAATAGAGAACAGAGCGTGTTTTAACAATGCAATAGAGAACAGAGCGTGTTTTAACAGTGCAATAGAGAACAGAGCGTGTTTTAACAGTGCAATAGAGAACAGAGCGTGTTTGCAATAAGAACAGAACAGAGCGTGTTTTAACAATGCAATAGAGAACAGAGCGTGTTTTAACAATGCAATAGAGAACAGAGCGTGTTTTAACAATGCAATAGAGAACAGAGCGTGTTTTAACAATGCAATAGAGAACAGAGCGTGTTTTAACAGTGCAATAGAGAACAGAGCGTGTTTTAACAATGCAATAGAGAACAGAGCGTGTTTTAACAGTGCAATAGAGAACAGAGCGTGTTTTAACAATGCAATAGAGAACAGAGCGTGTTTTAACAATGCAATAGAGAACAGAGCGTGTTTTTTAACAATGCAATAGAGAACAGAGCGTGTTTTAACAATGCAATAGAGAACAGAGCGTGTTTTAACAGTGCAATAGAGAACAGAGCGTGTTTAACAGTGCAATAGAGAACAGAGCGTGTTTTAACAGTGCAATAGAGAACAGAGCGTGTTTTAACAGTGCAATAGAGAACAGAGCGTGTTTTAACAGTGCAATAGAGAACAGAGCGTGTTTTAACAGTGCAATAGAGAACAGAGCGTGTTTAACAGTGCAATAGAGAACAGAGCGTGGTTTAACAATGCAATAGAGAACAGAGCGTGTTTTAACAGTGCAATAGAGAACAGAGCGTGTTTAACAGTGCAATAGAGAACAGAGCGTGTTTTAACAGTGCAATAGAGAACAGAGCGTGGTTTAACAGTGCATTTTAACAGTGCAGAGAACAGAGCGTGTTTTAACAGTGCAATAGAGAACAGAGCGTGGTTTAACAGTGCAATAGAGAACAGAGCGTGTTTTAACAATGCACTAGAGAACAGAGCGTGTTTTAACAATGCAATAGAGAACAGAGTGTGTTTTAACAATGCAATAGAGAACAGAAAGTGGTTTAACAATGCAATAGAGAACAGAGCGTGTTTTAACAATGCATTAGAGAACAGAGCGTGTTTTAACAGTGCATTAGAGAACAGAGCGTGTTTTAACAGTGCAATAGAGAACAGAGCGTGGTTTAACAGTGCAATAGAGAACAGAGCGTGTTTTAACAATGCAATAGAGAACAGAGCGTGTTTTAACAGAGTGTGTTTTAACAATGAGAACAATAAGAACAGAAAGTGGTTTAACAATGCAATAGAGAACAGAGCGTGTTTTAACAATGCAATAGAGAACAGAGCGTGTTTAACAGTGCAATAGAGAACAGAGCGTGTTTAACAATGCAATAGAGAACAGAGCGTGTTTTAACAGTGCAATAGAGAACAGAGCGTGTTTTAACAGTGCAATAGAGAACAGAGCGTGTTTTAACACAGAGAACAGAGCGTGTTTTAACAAATAGAGAACAGAGCGTGTTTTAACAGTGCAATAGAGAACAGAGCGTGTTTTAACAGTGCAATAGAGAACAGAGCGTGTTTTAACAGAGAACAGAGCGCAATAGAGAACAGAGCGTGTTTTAACAATGCAATAGAGAACAGAGCGTGTTTAACAATGCAATAGAGAACAGAGCGTGTTTTAACAATGCAATAGAGAACAGAGCGTGTTTTAACAGTGCAATAGAGAACAGAGCGTGTTTTAACAGTGCAATAGAGAACAGAGCGTGTTTTAACAGTGCAATAGAGAACAGAGCGTGGTTTAACAGTGCAATAGAGAACAGAGCGTGTTTTAACAGTGCAAATAGAGAACAGAGCGTGGTTTAACAATGCAATAGAGAACAGAGCGTGTTTTAACAATGCAATAGAGAACAGAGTGTGTTTTAACAATGCAATAGAGAACAGAAAGTGGTTTAACAATGCAATAGAGAACAGAGCGTGTTTTAACAATGCAATAGAGAACAGAGCGTGTTTTAACAATGCAATAGAGAACAGAGCATGTTTTAACAATGCAATAGAGAACAGAGCGTGGTTTAACAGTGCAATAGAGAACAGAGCGTGTTTTAACAATGCAATAGAGAACAGAGTGTGTTTTAACAATGCAATAGAGAACAGAGTGTGTTTTAACAATGCAATAGAGAACAGAGCGTGTTTAACAATGCAATAGAGAACAGAGCGTGGTTTAACAGTGCAATAGAGAACAGAGCGTGTTTTAACAGTGCAATAGAGAACAGAAAGTGGTTTAACAATGCAATAGAGAACAGAGCGTGTTTTAACAATGCAATAGAGAACAGAGCGTGTTTTAACAATGCAATAGAGAACAGAGCGTGTTTTAACAATGCAATAGAGAACAGAGTGTGTTTTAACAATGCAATAGAGAACAGAAAGTGGTTTAACAATGCAATAGAGAACAGAGCGTGTTTTAACAATGCAATAGAGAACAGAGCGTGTTTTAACAATGCAATAGAGAACAGAGCGTGTTTTAACAATGCAATAGAGAACAGAGCGTGGTTTAACAGTGCAATAGAGAACAGAGCGTGTTTTAACAATGCAATAGAGAACAGAGTGTGTTTTAACAATGCAATAGAGAACAGAAAGTGGTTTAACAATGCAATAGAGAACAGAGCGTGTTTTAACAGTGCGTGTTTTAACAGTGCAATAGAGAACAGAGCGTGTTTTAACAGTGCAATAGAGAACAGAGCGTGTTTTAACAGTGCAATAGAGAACAGAGCGTGTTTTAACAGTGCAATAGAGAACAGAGCGTGTTTTAACAGTGCAATAGAGAACAGA
This sequence comes from Oncorhynchus tshawytscha, assembly GCF_018296145.1. Classification (NCBI taxonomy): domain Eukaryota; kingdom Metazoa; phylum Chordata; class Actinopteri; order Salmoniformes; family Salmonidae; genus Oncorhynchus; species Oncorhynchus tshawytscha. The sequence continues at coordinate 18,371,100 of NC_056457.1, read as the reverse complement.
GCGTGTTTTAACAGTGCAATAGAGAACAGAGCAGAGAACAGAGCGTGTTTAACAATGCAATAGAGAACAGAGCGTGTTTTAACAATTAACAGTGCAATAGAGAACAGAGCGTGTTTTAACAGTGCAATAGAGAACAGAGCGTGGTTTAACAATGCAATAGAGAACAGAGCGTGTTTTAACAATGCAGTAGAGAACAGAGCGTGTTTTAACAGTGCAATAGAGAACAGAGCGTGGTTTAACAATGCAATAGAGAACAGAGCATGTTTTAACAATGCAATAGAGAACAGAGCGTGTTTTAACAATGCAATAGAGAACAGAGCGTGTTTTAACAATGCAATAGAGAACAGAAAGTGGTTTAACAATGCAATAGAGAACAGAGCGTGTTTTAACAATGCAGTAGAGAACAGAGCGTGTTTTAACAGTGCAATAGAGAACAGAGCGTGGTTTAACAATGCAATAGAGAACAGAGCATGTTTTAACAATGCAATAGAGAACAGAGCGTGTTTTAACAATGCAATAGAGAACAGAGCGTGTTTTAACAATGCAATAGAGAACAGAGTGTGTTTTAACAATGCAATAGAGAACAGAGCGTGTTTTAACAGTGCATTAGAGAACAGAGCGTGTTTTAACAGTGCAATAGAGAACAGAGCGTGGTTTAACAGTGCAATAGAGAACAGAGCGTGTTTTAACAATGCAATAGAGAACAGAGCGTGTTTTAACAATGCAATAGAGAACAGAGCGTGTTTTAACAATGCAATAGAGAACAGAGCGTGTTTAACAATGCAATAGAGAACAGAGCGTGTTTTAACAATGCAATAGAGAACAGAGCGTGGTTTAACAGTGCAATAGAGAACAGAGCGTGTTTTAACAGTGCAATAGAGAACAGAAAGTGGTTTAACAATGCAATAGAGAACAGAGCGTGTTTTAACAATGCAATAGAGAACAGAGCGTGTTTTAACAATGCAATAGAGAACAGAGCGTGTTTTAACAATGCAATAGAGAACAGAGCGTGGTTTAACAGTGCAATAGAGAACAGAGCGTGTTTTAACAATGCAATAGAGAACAGAGTGTGTTTTAACAATGCAATAGAGAACAGAAAGTGGTTTAACAATGCAATAGAGAACAGAGCGTGTTTTAACAATGCAATAGAGAACAGAGCGTGGTTTAACAGTGCAATAGAGAACAGAGCGTGTTTTAACAGTGCAATAGAGAACAGAGCGTGTTTTAACAGTGCAATAGAGAACAGAGCGTGGTTTAACAATGCAATAGAGAACAGAGCGTGTTTTAACAATGCAATAGAGAACAGAGCGTGTTTTAACAATGCAATAGAGAACAGAGCGTGTTTTAACAATGCAATAGAGAACAGAGCGTGTTTTAACAATGCAATAGAGAACAGAGCGTGTTTTAACAATGCAATAGAGAACAGAGCGTGGTTTAACAGTGCAATAGAGAACAGAGCGTGTTTAACAGTGCAATAGAGAACAGAGCGTGTTTTAACAGTGCAATAGAGAACAGAGCGTGTTTTAACAGTGCAATAGAGAACAGAGCGTGTGTTTAACAGTGCAATAGAGAACAGAGCGTGGTTTAACAGTGCATTAGAGAACAGAGCGTGTTTTAACAGTGCAATAGAGAACAGAGCGTGGTTTAACAGTGCAATAGAGAACAGAGCGTGTTTTAACAATGCAATAGAGAACAGAGCGTGTTTTAACAATGCAATAGAGAACAGAGTGTGTTTTAACAATGCAATAGAGAACAGAGCGTGTTTTAACAATGCAATAGAGAACAGAGCGTGTTTTAACAATGCAATAGAGAACAGAGCGTGTTTTAACAATGCAATAGAGAACAGAGCGTGTTTTAACAGTGCAATAGAGAACAGAGCGTGTTTTAACAGTGCAATAGAGAACAGAGCGTGTTTTAACAGTGCAATAGAGAACAGAGCGTGTTTTAACAATGCAATAGAGAACAGAGCGTGTTTTAACAATGCAATAGAGAACAGAGTGTGTTTTAACAATGCAATAGAGAACAGAAAGTGGTTTAACAATGCAATAGAGAACAGAGCGTGTTTTAACAATGCAATAGAGAACAGAGCGTGGTTTAACAGAACAGTGCAATAGAGAACAGAGCGTGTTTTAACAGTGCAATAGAGAACAGAGCGTGTTTTAACAGTGCAATAGAGAACAGAGCGTGTTTTAACAGTGCAATAGAGAACAGAGCGTGTTTTAACAATGCAATAGAGAACAGAGTGTGTTTTAACAATGCAATAGAGAACAGAGCGTGTTTTAACAATGCAATAGAGAACAGAGCGTGTTTTAACAATGCAATAGAGAACAGAGCGTGTTTTAACAGTGCAATAGAGAACAGAGCGTGTTTTAACAGTGCAATAGAGAACAGAGCGTGTTTTAACAGTGCAATAGAGAACAGAGCGTGTTTTAACAATGCAATAGAGAACAGAGCGTGTTTTAACAATGCAATAGAGAACAGAGCGTGTTTTAACAGTGCATTAGAGAACAGAGCGTGTTTTAACAATGCAATAGAGAACAGAGCGTGGTTTAACAGTGCATTAGAGAACAGAGCGTGTTTTAACAATGCAATAGAGAACAGAGCGTGTTTTAACAATGCAATAGAGAACAGAGCGTGTTTTAACAGTGCAATAGAGAACAGAGCGTGGTTTAACAGTGCAATAGAGAACAGAGCGTGTTTTAACAGTGCAATAGAGAACAGAGCGTGGTTTAACAGTGCATTAGAGAACAGAGCGTGGTTTAACAATGCAATAGAGAACAGAGCGTGTTTAACAGTGCAATAGAGAACAGAGCGTGGTTTAACAGTGCAATAGAGAACAGAGCGTGTTTTAACAATGCAATAGAGAACAGAGCGTGTTTTAACAATGCAATAGAGAACAGAGCGTGTTTTAACAATGCAATAGAGAACAGAGCAGTGTTTTAACAGTGCAATAGAGAACAGAGCGTGTTTTAACAATGCAATAGAGAACAGAGCGTGTTTTAACAATGCAATAGAGAACAGAGCGTGGTTTAACAGTGCAATAGAGAACAGAGCGTGGTTTAACAATGCAATAGAGAACAGAGCATGTTTTAACAATGCAATAGAGAACAGAGCGTGTTTTAACAGTGCAATAGAGAACAGAGCGTGTTTTAACAATGCAATAGAGAACAGAGCGTGTTTTAACAGTGCAATAGAGAACAGAGCGTGTTTTAACAGTGCAATAGAGAACAGAGCGTGTTTTAACAGTGCAATAGAGAACAGAGCGTGGTTTAACAGTGCAATAGAGAACAGAGCGTGTTTTAACAGTGCAATAGAGAACAGAGCGTGGTTTAACAGTGCATTAGAGAACAGAGCGTGGTTTAACAATGCAATAGAGAACAGAGCGTGTTTTTAACAATGTGCAATAGAGAACAGAGCGTGTTTTAACAGTGCAATAGAGAACAGAGCGTGGTTTAACAGTGCATTAGAGAACAGAGCGTGTTTTAACAGTGCATTAGAGAACAGAGCGTGTTTTAACAGTGCAATAGAGAACAGAGCGTGGTTTAACAGTGCAATAGAGAACAGAGCGTGTTTTAACAGCAATAGAGAACAGAGCGTGTTTTAACAGTGCATTAGAGAACAGAGCGTGGTTTAACAATGCAATAGAGAACAGAGCGTGTTTAACAGTGCAATAGAGAACAGAGCGTGTTTTAACAGTGCAATAGAGAACAGAGCGTGGTTTAACAGTGCAATAGAGAACAGAGCGTGTTTTAACAGTGCAATAGAGAACAGAGCGTGTTTTAACAATGCAATAGAGAACAGAGCGTGTTTTAACAGTGCAATAGAGAACAGAGCGTGTTTTAACAGTGCAATAGAGAACAGAGCGTGTTTTAACAGTGCAATAGAGAACAGAGCGTGTTTTAACAGTGCAATAGAGAACAGAGCGTGGTTTAACAGTGCAATAGAGAACAGAGCGTGTTTTAACAGTGCAATAGAGAACAGAGCGTGTTTTAACAGTGCAATAGAGAACAGAGCGTGGTTTAACAGTGCATTAGAGAACAGAGCGTGGTTTAACAATGCAATAGAGAACAGAGCGTGTTTAACAGTGCAATAGAGAACAGAGCGTGTTTTAACAGTGCAATAGAGAACAGAGCGTGTTTTAACAGTGCAATAGAGAACAGAGCGTGTTTTAACAGTGCAATAGAGAACAGAGCGTGGTTTAACAGTGCATTAGAGAACAGAGCGTGTTTTAACAGTGCAATAGAGAACAGAGCGTGGTTTAACAGTGCAATAGAGAACAGAGCGTGTTTTAACAATGCAATAGAGAACAGAGCGTGTTTTAACAATGCAATAGAGAACAGAGTGTGTTTTAACAATGCAATAGAGAACAGAAAGTGGTTTAACAATGCAATAGAGAACAGAGCGTGTTTTAACAATGCAATAGAGAACAGAGCGTGTTTTAACAGTGCAATAGAGAACAGAGCGTGGTTTAACAATGCAATAGAGAACAGAGCATGTTTTAACAATGCAATAGAGAACAGAGCGTGTTTTAACAATGCAATAGAGAACAGAGCGTGTTTTAACAATGCAATAGAGAACAGAGTGTGTTTTAACAATGCAATTTTTTAACAGTGCAATAGAGAACAGAGCGTGTTTTAACAGTGCAATAGAGAACAGAGCGTGGTTTAACAGTGCAATAGAGAACAGAGCGTGTTTTAACAATGCAATAGAGAACAGAGCGTGTTTTAACAATGCAATAGAGAACAGAGCGTGGTTTAACAGTGCAATAGAGAACAGAGCGTGTTTTAACAGTGCAATAGAGAACAGAGCGTGTTTTAACAGTGCAATAGAGAACAGAGCGTGGTTTAACAATGCAATAGAGAACAGAGCGTGTTTTAACAGTGCAATAGAGAACAGAGCGTGTTTTAACAATGCAATAGAGAACAGAGCGTGTTTAACAATGCAATAGAGAACAGAGCGTGTTTTAACAATGCAATAGAGAACAGAGCGTGTTTTAACAATGCAACAGAGCGTGCAGTGCAATAGAGAACAGAGCGTGTGTTTAACAGTGCAACAGTGCAATAGAGAACAGAGCGTGTTTTAACAGTGCAATAGAGAACAGAGCGTGTTTTAACAGTGCAATAGAGAACAGAGCGTGTTTAACAGTGCAATAGAGAACAGAGCGTGTTTTAACAGTGCAATAGAGAACAGAGCGTGTTTTAACAGTGCAATAGAGAACAGAGCGTGGTTTAACAGTGCAATAGAGAACAGAGCGTGTTTTAACAGTGCAATAGAGAACAGAGCGTTTTAACAGTGCAATAGAGAACAGAGCGTGTTTTAACAGTGCAATAGAGAACAGAGCGTGTTTTAACAGTGCAATAGAGAACAGAGCGTGTTTTAACAGTGCAATAGAGAACAGAGCGTGGTTTAACAGTGCATTAGAGAACAGAGCGTGTTTTAACAGTGCAATAGAGAACAGAGCGTGGTTTAACAGTGCAATAGAGAACAGAGCGTGTTTTAACAATGCAATAGAGAACAGAGCGTGTTTTAACAATGCAATAGAGAACAGAGTGTGTTTTAACAATGCAATAGAGAACAGAAAGTGGTTTAACAATGCAATAGAGAACAGAGCGTGTTTTAACAATGCAATAGAGAACAGAGCGTGTTTTAACAGTGCAATAGAGAACAGAGCGTGGTTTAACAATGCAATAGAGAACAGAGCATGTTTTAACAATGCAATAGAGAACAGAGCGTGTTTTAACAATGCAATAGAGAACAGAGCGTGTTTTAACAATGCAATAGAGAACAGAGTGTGTTTTAACAATGCAATAGAGAACAGAGCGTGTTTTAACAGTGCAATTTTAGAGAACAGAGCGTGTTTTAACAGTGCAATAGAGAACAGAGCGTGGTTTAACAGTGCAATAGAGAACAGAGCGTGTTTTAACAATGCAATAGAGAACAGAGCGTGTTTTAACAATGCAATAGAGAACAGAGTGTGTTTTAACAATGCAATAGAGAACAGAAAGTGGTTTAACAATGCAATAGAGAACAGAGGTGTTTTAATAGAGAACAGAGCGTGGTTTAATGCAATAGAGAACAGAGCGTGGTTTAACAGTGCAATAGAGAACAGAGCGTGTTTTAACAGTGCAATAGAGAACAGAGCGTGTTTTAACAGTGCAATAGAGAACAGAGCGTGGTTTAACAATGCAATAGAGAACAGAGCGTGTTTTAACAATGCAATAGAGAACAGAGTGTGTTTTAACAATGCAATAGAGAACAGAAAGTGGTTTTAACAATGCAATAGAGAACAGAGCGTGTTTTAACAGTGCAATAGAGAACAGAGCGTGTTTTAACAGTGCAATAGAGAACAGAGCGTGGTTTAACAGTGCAATAGAGAACAGAGCGTGGTTTAACAATGCAATAGAGAACAGAGCGTTTTAACAGTGCAATAGAGAACAGAGCGTGTTTTAACAGTGCAATAGAGAACAGAGCGTGTTTTAACAGTGCAATAGAGAACAGAGCGTGTTTTAACAGTGCAATAGAGAACAGAGCGTGGTTTAACAGTGCATTAGAGAACAGAGCGTGTTTTAACAGTGCAATAGAGAACAGAGCGTGGTTTAACAGTGCAATAGAGAACAGAGCGTGTTTTAACAATGCAATAGAGAACAGAGCGTGTTTTAACAATGCAATAGAGAACAGAGTGTGTTTTAACAATGCAATAGAGAACAGAAAGTGGTTTAACAATGCAATAGAGAACAGAGCGTGTTTTAACAATGCAATAGAGAACAGAGCGTGTTTTAACAGTGCAATAGAGAACAGAGCGTGGTTTAACAATGCAATAGAGAACAGAGCATGTTTTAACAATGCAATAGAGAACAGAGCGTGTTTTAACAATGCAATAGAGAACAGAGCGTGTTTTAACAATGCAATAGAGAACAGAGTGTGTTTTAACAATGCAATAGAGAACAGAGCGTGTTTTAACAGTGCATTAGAGAACAGAGCGTGTTTTAACAGTGCAATAGAGAACAGAGCGTGGTTTAACAGTGCAATAGAGAACAGAGCGTGTTTTAACAATGCAATAGAGAACAGAGCGTGTTTTAACAATGCAATAGAGAACAGAGTGTGTTTTAACAATGCAATAGAGAACAGAAAGTGGTTTAACAATGCAATAGAGAACAGAGGGTGTTTTAACAATGCAATAGAGAACAGAGCGTGGTTTAACAGTGCAATAGAGAACAGAGCGTGTTTTAACAGTGCAATAGAGAACAGAGCGTGTTTTAACAGTGCAATAGAGAACAGAGCGTGGTTTAACAATGCAATAGAGAACAGAGCGTGTTTTAACAATGCAATAGAGAACAGAGTGTGTTTTAACAATGCAATAGAGAACAGAAAGTGGTTTAACAATGCAATAGAGAACAGAGCGTGTTTTAACAATGCAATAGAGAACAGAGCGTGGTTTAACAGTGCAATAGAGAACAGAGCGTGTTTTAACAGTGCAATAGAGAACAGAGCGTGTTTTAACAGTGCAATAGAGAACAGAGCGTGTTTTAACAGTGCAATAGAGAACAGAGCGTGGTTTAACAGTGCAATAGAGAACAGAGCGTGTTTTAACAGTGCAATAGAGAACAGAGCGTGGTTTAACAATGCAATAGAGAACAGAGCGTGTTTTAACAATGCAGTAGAGAACAGAGCGTGTTTTAACAGTGCAATAGAGAACAGAGAACAGAGTGTTTTAACAATGCAATAGAGAACAGAAAGTGGTTTAACAATGCAATAGAGAACAGAGCGTGTTTTAACAATGCAATAGAGAACAGAGCGTGTTTTAACAGTGCAATGTTTTAACAATGCAGAGAACAGAGCGTGTTTTAACAATGCAATAGAGAACAGAGCGTGTTTTAACAGTGCAATAGAGAACAGAGCGTGTTTTAACAGTGAGCGTGTTTTAACAGTGCAATAGAGAACAGAGCGTGTTTTAACAGTGCAATAGAGAACAGAGCGTGGTTTAACAATGCAATAGAGAACAGAGCGTGTTTTAACAATGCAATAGAGAACAGAGTGTGTTTTAACAATGCAATAGAGAACAGAGCGTGGTTTAACAATGCAATAGAGAACAGAGCGTGGTTTAACAGTGCAATAGAGAACAGAGCGTGTTTTAACAGTGCAATAGAGAACAGAGCGTGTTTTAACAGTGCAATAGAGAACAGAGCGTGGTTTAACAATGCAATAGAGAACAGAGCGTGTTTTAACAATGCAATAGAGAACAGAGCGTGTTTTAACAATGCAATAGAGAACAGAGAGAACAGTGGTTTAACAATGCAATAGAGAACAGAGCGTGTTTTAACAATGCAATAGAGAACAGAGCGTGTTTTAACAGTGCAATAGAGAACAGAGCGTGCAGTGCAATAGAGAACAGAGTGTGTTTTAACAGTGCAATAGAGAACAGAGCGTGGTTTAACAATGCAATAGAGAACAGAGCGTGTTTTAACAGTGCAATAGAGAACAGAGCGTGTTTTAACAGTGCAATAGAGAACAGAGCGTGTTTTAACAATGCAATAGAGAACAGAGCGTGGTTTAACAGTGCATTAGAGAACAGAGCGTGTTTTAACAATGCAATAGAGAACAGAGCGTGTTTTAACAATGCAATAGAGAACAGAGCGTGGTTTAACAGTGCAATAGAGAACAGAGCGTGTTTTAACAATGCAATAGAGAACAGAGCGTGTTTTAACAGTGCATTAGAGAACAGAGCGTGTTTTAACAGTGCAATAGAGAACAGAGCGTGTTTTAACAGTGCATTAGAGAACAGAGCGTGTTTTAACAATGCAATAGAGAACAGAGCGTGGTTTAACAGTGCAATAGAGAACAGAGCGTGGTTTAACAGTGCAATAGAGAACAGAGTGTGTTTTAACAATGCAATAGAGAACAGAGCGTGGTTTAACAATGCAATAGAGAACATAGCGTGTTTTAACAATGCAATAGAGAACAGAGCGTGGTTTAACAGTGCATTAGAGAACAGAGCGTGTTTTAACAATGCAATAGAGAACAGAGCGTGTTTTAACAATGCAATAGAGAACAGAGCGTGGTTTAACAGTGCAATAGAGAACAGAGTGTGTTTTAACAGTGCAATAGAGAACAGGGCGTGGTTTAACAGTGCAATAGAGAACAGACCGTGTTTTAACAATGCAATAGAGAACAGAGCGTGTTTTAACAGTGCAATAGAGAACAGAGTGTGTTTTAACAATGCAATAGAGAACAGAGCGTGGTTTAACAGTGCATTAGAGAACAGAGCGTGTTTTAACAATGCAATAGAGAACAGAGCGTGTTTTAACAATGCAATAGAGAACAGAGCGTGGTTTAACAGTGCAATAGAGAACAGAGCGTGTTTTAACAATGCAATAGAGAACAGAGCGTGTTTTAACAGTGCATTAGAGAACAGAGCGTGTTTTAACAATGCAATAGAGAACAGAGCGTGGTTTAACAGTGCAATAGAGAACAGAGCGTGGTTTAACAGTGCATTAGAGAACAGAGCGTGTTTTAACAATGCAATAGAGAACAGAGCGTGGTTTAACAGTGCAATAGAGAACATAGCGTGTTTTAACAGTGCAATAGAGAACAGAGCGTGGTTTAACAGTGCAATAGAGAACAGAGTGTGGTTTAACAGTGCAATAGAGAACAGAGCGTGTTTTAATAGTGCACTTTGCCATAATATAGTTGATGTTTCAAAGGAAATGTGTACTGGGATGTAATGTTTGAAAAACTGCTCTATCAAGGTGTTCGTGATGGTAATTCTTTCAAACGGTTAAATACTGTTAAGACCAGACTCCTAAGAGAAACTTGAACGCAACTCAAACTTCAATCCCATCAGAAACCCATCTAGACAACAGCTTTCTGGCCTACTGTATGGATAGAGGAAGATTTGACTTTGAATAATAACACTTTTTAATCATGTGCCACAAGGCATGACAGTTGGTAGACCTGAGTTATGTCACATAAAGAGTGTCAAGTACTGGAGGGGGGAATTCAAAACAGATTAAGGACTGTTTGGTCAAAATACACAGCATGATATGTGGTTCCCCCCACCATATTTGGTGCATATATTTCCCAGACAGACTCATTGTTATACTACCCACAGGGCAACTCTAATGTGAAGTTGATCTTAGGTTGAAGTCGCTTATACATACTTCCCCATTATGACATTTATCTTATTCAATTCCCCAAATGCAGTGCAGTAGCTCTACTGCATCACCCTTCAATGCTAGATGAATACAATCATTCAGTGCAATTGAACACAGACTATATGGTCACTGTGCTAGAACACTCAGGATGAGCAGGTATTCTTGGTATAGTCTTATGTGAACCAAGACACTGAGCTAACATAGCCCTAGAGGTAGGCACAACTGCAGCAGCACACACATACACACACCAACACGCACACACACGCACTTATACACAGACACATACATACACACACACAGTGGTGATTAATTGGGCAGGTGGAGTGGTGTGAGCCATGTTGATTTCCTTTCATTACCTTCTCCCCGCCCCTCAGTTAGAGAGAGAGTTCACTGATGGGGGAGGGAGGCATGAGAGGAGGAAGTGGGGATGCGGGAGGGAGGGGGTTGCAGGAGGGGTGGAGGGATGAGAGGAGGGAGGGGGGGGATACAGGAGGGATGGAGGGATTAGAGGAGGGAGGAGGGGTGCAGGAGGGATGAGATGCAGGAGGGTGGAGGGATGAGAGGGGGAGGGGGATGCAGGAGGGTTGAGAGGAGGGATGAGAGGAGGGAGGGGGATGCAGGAGGGGTGATGAGAAGAGGGAGAGGGATGCAGGAGGGAGGGGTGGAGGGAGGGGGATGCAGGAGGGATGAGAGGAGGGAGGGGGATGCAGGAGGGGTGTAGGGATGAGAGGAGGGAGGGGGATGCAGGAGGGATGGAGGGATGAGAGGAGGGAGGGGGATGCAGGAGGGGTAGAGGGATGAGAGGAGCTTCTACACCTGCATTGCTTGCTGTTTGGGGTTTTAGGCTGGGTTTCTGTACAGCACTTTGAGATATCAGCTGATGTACGAAGGGCTATATAAATAAATTTGATTTGATTTGATTTGAGGAGGGAGGGGGGATGCAGGAGGGACGACCTTCGCTGCACCTCACTTTCCGAGTGTGACAATGTGACCTCCTGCTTATCGAGGCAGGGATCAGTCGCTAATCTTTCACACCGCTTCCTAATCTCTCTATCTCCTCCCCCCATCCCTCCCCTCTCGCTCTCTCTCTCACTCTGCGTGGTGCCCTTCCCAAACACTTCCCTCCCTCTCTCTATCCCTCCCCCCTGTCCCCCCTCCTCCTTTTAAGGTTGTCATCTTTGGCTCCAAGGTGCTCTAAGTAGTGACGCGAGGCGAAGGCTAGCCGGGGCGAGCGAGCTCCACACACACACTAATTAGATCAGCCTTCTCTCTCTCTTCAATGGCATAATCATGTGCATCTGGGCCTCGCAATTACTTAATATGATATATTAACATATTCCTGGCAGGAGCGACAGGAGGAGGGCGCTGGTAGGAGACAAATTATCCAAATTAATTTCTAATTTAAAATCCTAGGCCTTTTATTATAAGCTGTGGGCGCCGCTCGCTAGCAGAGGAGAAGGAGGGGAGAAAGAAAGAGGCGGCGGAGAAAGAAGTCAAGGATATTCAGGGAGCTTCTAATGATTCAGGCTGGTTCCTGCCCACTAACCAAATGAATAAACAATGGGATAAAGACCCAGGAAGGAATTAACTGTACATGGCTGCATGGATGAACATAGTGGGGCTTCATTGGGGCATGTGGATGAAATGTCACACTCCCAAGTCCAAGGCAGGGGGCTTTCTTCCTCATTTGCCCTAATTAGGTTTGTAAAAGTGTAAAAGCAGGGTTTGGTTGAGAGGGAGATGGCCAAGAGCCATGACTATAGGTCAATCTGAGGGATGTCACTTATTGGCCTATTCCCTAAGGAGCCAATCGGTCTGTAGAGGGCATCCACCAAGAGTTGGCATCATGGAATGTCGGGCAATTATGGGCTTGTTGGAGTAGACAGTACTTTCAGACTGTAATATCTTTCATATGTGACTGCAGAGGCCTTACTACTGCGCAATTACTCTGTAACAAGTATTGTAATTATGCGTTGGTCAAAACGTAACCTTTGTTCAATATTAAGATAATATAAGATAAACATGTTGTGACATGAAACCCAACAGCATTTATTTGACAGATTTACAAACATGTGGATCATGAAATGAATTGGGAATCCTAAGTAGAGAGTGGCATTAATGATTGATTTTTCGATTCATCAAAATATGCAATTGGAAGTAGGCTCCTGCTGATTCTGAGGGTCCACCATGAAGGGTTACTAAGGGAACGAAGCTACTCTCAATGTAAACGTTCCCTCTCCTAAACAGGATTTTTGCCACCCATTTTATCTGCTTTAATCTTAACCACCGAGAGATAATTCCATATTTACCTGGTTATCTTTGTGATTGATGAGAAATGTATAGATAATTATGAGAACATTGAGTGTACGTTCAGATGTGGTATCACTCATAACACTTAAGTTTTGTTGCCTTGTCTGGCTCTTCCATCATTCAAAACTGTGCATAAGTTTACCTCATACACAAACACCTTACCCAACCCCAATCCATACAGTCTGAGCTTTTAATAACCTATTTAACAACACAGTGGTGTCACCATGGCCCACGGCTCAGCTTAGGCTTAGCATGATTCAATAATAGTATCTCCTAGCATGGATAAACACACATCCAAACGAACAGCCTCTTCCCACAACTCGCTGTACTAGGCTATACTTTATATATGGATGCACAGACTCCATTTTGGTTCACTTATTGGTTGTTTTTTATGGCTTCTGCAGTGGCATGGATGCTCATTGCCGGCCTACAGTAGGCAGGCTGTGGGAGAGAGGCAGCTAGGCTAGGCTGTGGTAATTAACAATAGAGGATGTGGCGTGCTCATTAGCGTGCCTATATACCCGGAGGTGCTGAGCACGGACACCTAATGAGATCCATATTGTAACGAAGGGGACTGTGACCGCCCGGGGTTCTCTTCTCACTGCACAAATTGGGGTGTGCATCGAATGGTAAGGGGCGCTTGGAGAAATGTTAACCGCGCTGTGAACTAGAAGTAGAAGGATAGTTGTCGTGTGTGTGTGTGTGTGTGTGTGTGTGTGTGTGTGTGTGTGTGTGTGTGTGTGTGTGTGTGTGTGTGTGTGTGTGTGTGTGTGTGTGTGTGTGTGTGTGTGTGTGTGTGTGTGTGTGTGTGTGTGTGTGTGTGTGTGTGTGTGTGTGTGTGTGTGTGTGTGCGCGCCACGAGGAGTATACAATTATTTAGTTAATACACCCCTAAAAGTTCAACTAAGCTAACACATGGAATTGTTTTAAGATGGTCAAACCATGGATCATTTTCCTATTTGATTTTGTGTTGAAGGAACCCTGTAGGTATAAAAAAAAAAAAATGTTGATAAAATATTGAATTTGACCTTTACTGCCCATAGAAATGCATAGAAAAACTCATTCATGAATGGCAAAACAAACAGTAAAAATGTCAATTATAAGGAATAAGGTTTTGACGTGTCTGTCTTATATCTAGGAGATATAAGAAAGGTCAGGCAAATTTTGGGGGAAACAGATTTAACCCCCCCTTTTTATTGGCACAAAAGTAGTTCCATACTTCCATTCATTTTCCAAGCCGGTAACGGGTTACCTTCAGACGAGTCCTGTGACACTTGTGAATGTCGTAGAGCAAAACGGAGTCCACCATCATGTTCTTCAGAGTTTGCCCTATTAGTTTGTAGCCCAAACCATTTGGACGCTACACACAGACGTTGGCACATCGGCGGTACCGTCTTCAGACGAGTCCTGTGGGGGTTCTAGAGCAAAACGGAGAACAACATCGTATTTGTGAGGGTCTCATCTTTCCATAGAGTGGTCATATTAGTTTGTAGCCATTCAGACGCTACCAACATTTTCGTGAGAAGACCGATTTTCGTAATATCTTCTGGCGTGCGGGTCAATCGGTTTTTTAAAAGTATATGATTTATATTATATCATGTTAACATACTGTGTGCAATGTGTATGATCTGCAGTGACGTCTGTGGTTTCACTGGCCTCTATATAAACAACCTCGCCCATTTAGGGAGACACCCCTTGGAGAGGTTTGTTTTTCAGATTTTTAGTCATATTTTTCTCCATAATTATATGACAAGGTGAACAATAAACATTGTACTACACCTAACTATGAATGTCCAAGGCAATTTAGGGGAGCCACAAAGCAGGGAGCAATAGCCTGCCAAAAACAGTGGGAATTCAAGCCAAGTGGGTTACCTGGAGTCTCTCTCAGTCTGTTTCTCTCTGAGGTCACAGAGAATCTGGATGTGGTGACAATTTCTAATGGGGTGATAATTTCTATGGTGGGCAAAAAAAGAGTGAGATTTGGTGTGTGTTTGTTTGTGTGTTTGTGTGTGTTTGTGTTCGAGAGAGAGAGAGAGAGAGAGAGAGAGACAGAGGAGTGCTAGGGGGCAGGCACAGAGACAAAGCATATTGGCACTAAAAGGACAGACCATCAAATCAAATCCAATTTTATTGGTCACATACACATATTTAGCAGATGTTATTGCGGGTGTAGCGAAACGCTTGTAAAATAGCCCTGACGCTGAGGTGCACCATATTAAAATAGCAGATGAATCACTTCCACGTCCACTAACACACACACTTGATGCTACTAGCCACAATGGACTGATGCTAGCAGCTTCATTTACTCAATTACTCAGTGTACCATGAATGTTCTGCTGGAGATAACATGAAGAAAGAAAAGTATATGAGATGAAGATGAAAAGGTACAGATATGGGAATAGAGAGGAAGAGACAGACCAGAGAGGGGTGAAAAACAGAGAGAAACGGAGAGGGTTGGCTATAGAACGAGAGAGAGCGAGAGAGAGAGTGAGAGAGAGAGAGAGAGAGCGAGAGAGAGAGCGAGAGAGAGAGAGAGAGAGCGAGAGAGAGAGAGAGAGACAGAGACAGGGACAGGGACAGGGAGAGAGAGAGAGTGGGATATAGTAGGGAAGCTCAGCCAGTGACATGGGTAATATCATATTCATCACAGGCCTGGCTCATACCTCATGATGGCCGGGAGAGTTTCCCCGCGGGCTTTGGGAGACGACAGGGTGAGTGGGAGACGACAGGGTGGGGGAGAAAGGAGGGGAGAATAAGGGGCAGCCAGACCAGACCTGTCACGCAGAGCCACACAGGTATATTGTGAGAATGATTTAATGCGATAATAACCTCCACTTCGCCGGATAGATGATGTTTCATTGTGGCGCCTGACGGTTAATGAATGAAACATTAGTAAACACTACTAAAACGTTATTAGAGACTGAGAGAGGGAGAATGGAGTCTGCGGGAAGCGGGAAGCGAACTAACAGGAGGCGCGAGGGTGGTAAAAGATGAGTATGCAAATGTACCCCCCCCTCCTCGAAACACCCCAATTCTTTTCTCAGCAGTTGTGAATAAAAGATGAAAAAAGTGGAGGACCTGAGGAGGTGGTAGAGGGTGGCTGTGTGGTGTTCCACCAGATCTAATGATATGTGTACAGCAAGGGCCCACATATTTACACATTACATACAAAGTGGCTTCATATGAGGCGGGAGTCGAGGAGATATCCCTTCTGGAAATCCTAGGTGAACAGTGGCAAGTACTCACTAAACAAATATGCACTGTCACAGCCGAAACCAAGTAGCTTAAGCTGGTCTGATGTATCAGATGCTGTCATACTTTGAAGTGTTGGGTACTAGAGGAAAACAATATACAGAAATACAGCGGAAGTCATTAAAATAGTCATAGTTTTATTTATATATAGACTGATGTTCCAAATGCTATTGTTTTATATTGAAGTTGTCAACTCTATTGGGATGCTGACCACATGGGCCAAGCCACTGTATTTTAATCACAGTATTCATCATCATTATGGTGATGCCACTGACCTTGTGCTGGGCCCTCATCCAGTCAAAGGACCATGAAAAAGAGCATCACCTCACACATTTTATTGCCAGGCTGAGAACCCACAATCTCTAAGCACCTGTATTCGGCAGGCTCTGTCACTAAACATGATAACTTTTCAACGGTCGGCTGGATAATGTAAAAGTGCACGCAAGGTCAAGCCTGAATTCAAAATGTCTCTCTTGTTTTCTCTCTATTTCTCACTCTGATTCATTCTCTCTCTCTCTCTCTCTCTCTCTCTCTCTCTCTCTCTCTCTCTCTCTCTCTCTCTCTCTCTCTCTCTGACACACACACACACACACACATCCTGGCAAGTAACAAGGTCAACAAAGGCAAGGTTTACTGTCAGCAAGGGTAACACTAAATGAATGCACAGCAACAATGCAGCTAAATAGCACCACAGCAGTCAGAGGGGACGGTGCTGGAGGAAGTGCTAACTCGCCTATTTCTAACTGAGGAGATGTTATTAGCAAAGATATAGGGACAGGCAAGGACGTCCAAACAGGCCAGACCTATCTTTGAACCAGGCAGGGACATTAGAAACAGCAAGGACAACGCAGAGGTAATTTGCATTCGAGCACATCCCAAAGAACTAACTATTTAGCAGGAAAGTTGTTGCTTCGTACTCAGACATAGAGGTAAAGTTTTTGATTGCACATGTGTAACACAATAAGAGAGATACTATTTCTTTAAAAAATGATTAGTTCAATTCAATAGTTACCAGCGGTATAATGTTTTGTACACACTTAACATTACAGTGTGACACCTGATTATAGCGCCAGCCACTTAGGAGTCAAATTAAGTTCATGGGGAAATTAGCATTTTAGCCACGCAGGACTGCATTCCTTCATTTATATGACTCTTTTTATGGCCCAGTCAAATCCGACTAGCTAATCAAGCCATATTACAATAGTTCTCAATGGCTTGTATTTGATTGGCTTCAATTTACATAATGGCGCAACGCGGAAATGTGTCCCCCTCTACCCGTTTCCATTCCTTTTCTCAGGAGATTAGATTAGTTTATGGATTTGAAACATGTGCATGCGGTTGATTTTATTTATTTATTTATTGGTCTAATGCACTCGGCAACAAGCGAGTCGGTCTATGCCAATTATGAGCTGAAAATGCACCTGTCCAGGACAATACATAGTGGCAGAATCCAATTTGTGTTGGGGAATGAGGAAACGTTTTATCTCTCTCCGCGACGTCTCTGAACGCTACACACACCAATAAAAAAAAGGTGGTCTGTGGCAGCCACTGTGGATCCCCATATCATATATCCATTCCAAAACGGATGATTTCTTCAAGAAAAAAGACTTACAACACGCAAATAGCAAGTGTTGAGAATTGCAGATAGATAATTGTGTGCCTTTAGTCTTCATGCATATTTATTTTCAGCCAAATGTAAAAAAAATAACAAATAATAACGTGATAATAAAGTCTGTTTTTATTATTATTATTTGAGATTCTAATTAGCTGCGGATTAGTCGTTTCACTGTGTTGCCGTGGCAATATAAAAAGCTGGTGCTGTGGTCTTTTTCTCTGCTGTGAGGAGAGATACGGTAGCTGGGATCAAAAGGACATTATGTCCTTAATGGCAAGTTCCCTCTATTTGGTATTTGGTCTGTATCAATGTGCTGAGAGTCTGTCATTTGGTGGCAGAATGAGCCGGGCTAAAGAGATAATATTTCAATAACATACTGGCCTGATCATAAAGTAACTCAATGGAAATGTGTAACAGCCCGAGGCGCCCCAGCAGGACAGTCAGCAGTCAAATGATTTCACATTCCCTTTTCTCCTTGGCTGCCTGCATGCACACGCTGCCGTTTCCCAAAGAGCACCAATGACAGACACCACATGACAGACACACACACACACACACACACACACACACACACACACACACACACACACACACACACACACACACACACACACACACACACACACACACACACACACACACACACACACACACACACACACACACACACACACACATATTTAAACAATACACTCTCACACACTGACCTATATGGAAATGAATACAAACTGTACAGTTACATAGTTCTAGGAGAGGAAAATTACTTTTCACGGTTAGAACAGTAAGACATATGAAAATAAGACAAAATGTGTAATTGCCTGGAACCCCCAGGTGACAGTGAATAAGATGTATTGACAGTACTGAGGGCCAATACATTCAGGTCAGTTCAGGACACCTCAGTTAAAGATAATATAGTGCTCTCTAAGGGATGTCAATCCACCAACACCACATACATTACCTTACCCTCTCAATTCAGTTCAGTAGACTTTATTGACATGGCAAGTTCAATGACTTACATTGTCAAAGTAGACATATAACAACAACTGGTGGGAGCAACAGCAATAAGGCATCAATAGTAATAGTAGTAGTAGTGATTACCTTACCCTCTCCCCTTCCATCCCCATCAAGGGGAAACCCTTTGTTCAGATACAATATATAATCAAGTTGCCTCTCCTGATAAGCAAAACAGGTCAGCAATAACTGAAGCACAGAGACAGGGATCAATGGAACGAACAAGCTAATGAGGCTGGAGATCCAGTCAGTGGAGGGTGTTTGAAGCATCCATCCTTCCAGACGTCACACCCACCACTCTAGCAGGCATAGCTACACCTCTCATGTAGCTAGCTCCTCTCCTTTGGTTTTCCCCTTCTTTTTATGAACCAGCCTGAAAGTCAAGGCGTTGGGGATATTAAAACGGGGGGAAGTAGAAGATCAAAATTGCACTCTGGTGCTAGTATCGGAGCTGTGGGCGCCAAGCCTCTGATGCCACGTGAAGGAGCCACGCCGCGCGGGTATCTGTGAGCCTTGTCCAGGTGTAGCTAGCTAGCTCCCCCTGTTTTTTAATGATGCCATTTGCCTAATGTCTACCTGTGGTTGTCAATCAGACATTATCCCAACTTCTTTCCTCTCCCCCAAACTAGACCAAAGCCTTTGCCTGAAACATCGCTGTGCCTCCTGTTTACCGCTTTCCACCCCATTAATTGGGCTAGAGACATCACTTTAAAATGAGACCAGGAACAGGAAGAAACAACAACAAAAACATGAGTGGAGATGATGGGCATGTCTTTTCATCCTTTAACCCCCATTGCCTTTCTGCTGATCTGGACGCTTCCAGAGGGGTACAAATTGGGATGTCAAGAAAGAGGTGGTGAAGGGGAACTCCTTTAACCCTCTTGTGCTTCTCTCTCTCTCTCTCTCTCTCTCTCTCTCTCTCTCTCTCTCTCTGTCTCGCTCTCTATCCCTTTCTCTCTACCTCTCTACCCCTCTCTCTCTACCTCTCCACCCCTCTCTCTACCTCTCTCTCTCTACCTCTCTACCTCTCTCTCTACTTCTCTACCCCTCTCTCTACCTCTCTACCTCTCTACCTCTCTCTCTACCTCTCTACCTCTCTCTCTACCTCTCTACCCCTCTCTCTACCTCTCTACCTCTCTCTCTACCTCTCTACCCCTCTCTCTACCTCTCTCCCTCTCTCTCTACCTCTCTCTCTCTACCTCTACCTCTCTCTCTACCTACCTCTATCTCTACCTCTCTCTCTCTCTACCTCTGTCTCTCTGTCTCTCACTCGCTCTCTCTCTACCTCTCTATCTCTACCTCTCTCTCTACCTCTCTCACTCGCTCTCTCTCTACCTCTCTCCCTCTGTCTCTCACTCGCTCTCTCTCTACCTCTCTCTCTACCTGTCTCTCACTCGCTCTCTCTCTCTACCTCTCTTCCTCTCTCTCTCTCTCTACCTCCCGCTCTGTCTCTCTCTTTGTCTCTCTACCTCTCTCTCTCTCTATATATATATCTTTCTCTCTCTCTCTCTCTCTCTCTCTATCTACCTCTCTATTTCTCTCTCTACCTCTCGCTCCCTCTACCTCTCTCTCGCTGTCTCAAATGTGGCTAACCAGACACGTCCTTTGTAACTTTTTTAACCTGACACAATTCTGAAACACTGCACAGACTAGACTTTTTTTTTTTAAAGGAGACAATAATTACACATTGTGTCTTGCACCATGTCTGAGTTTAAGAGTGCAGGCAGGTGCAAGGCACTCAGACAGGCACATGTCCAAATATTGTCATGTTAGCAGTTTTCTTTGTCTTTTGTTTGTCTGGACCATGTCATTGTTTATGTCAATCCAACATTTTAGCTGAGAAGCCTTTGTACCATTAACTGCCTCGCGCTGTAACAACACAGTCGGCCTGTACATTAAGACATATGGAACCAGCCTGGGTAATTATGACTACGTAGATGTCTAGTGGTCATTTGATTGACAGGGGTGGAGTGGTTTCCTTGAACTGTTCCATGCTTTGGCATTAATCCTCTTTCCATGATGAAGAGCCCAAGTGTTATAGAGAGAGGAATGCCAGGTGGGCCTGCTCACCTCAAACCAGGTGTGTGTGTGTGTGTGCGTGTGTGCGTGCGTGCGTGCGTGTGTGTGTGTGTGTGGCTAAGGAAAACAATTCATCATGCTCTGCATTACCAGCATGCCTGAGTTGTTATGAGAGGAGGACATCATGCACCAGACCCTGATCTCTGGGGAGTCTAAGTCAGACCCTCTTCCACACCCAATACCCCCCCCACACACATACACACACTCACACACACACACACACACACACACACACACACGCACACACACCCTCGTCTCCACCACTTGTATCCCAGCAGAGGCTTTATGACCGGCTGCGGCGACATGGAGCCCACCGGATGAATTGTTTCATGGCTCCGGGCAGTCGAGGGGAAAGAGGAGCCGTAAATAGGATTGAAGTTTAAATGGAGTAATACGGCTCTGGAAAAGAGGGCCCCGAGTGGTGAAAACCCAGAGGTAAGAGGGAGGTGAGAAGTTCGCCCGGAGATCAACCACATTCAGCAATTTGGCCTAACAGGAGAGAAGAAATGGGGCCTTGAAATAAAGTTGAAAGTCAATGGGCGTGTTTTTTCAGACAACGGAGAAGACTGCTCCAAACTCAATGGTCACATATTTTGGACACAGAAACGGATTGCACAAAAGTCAATCGGCACGTTTTTGGACAAATAAATAGAAAATATGTTTAAATCCTATGTAAAAGTGTCTATTGGAGAGTGATCATTACATTGATGAGTCTAATGAATAGATAGGCCCATATATACTGTATATATTAGAGGATACAGGGACTAAGTGAGAGAATCTCTCTCTGGACCCACATTAAGAACAGTAACTGTCAGTTACATCTCATTACACCACCTTATAGCATATATGCATATATATATACATATGACATATGCACAGGGAAGATTAGTAACCACCAATAAGATGTACATTTTCAGCACTTTTATACAAGGATTACAAGCATATCATAATGTATCATATTAAAACCCTCTCCCATAGCTCCACTTTGTTATGGTTGCAAGTTAAATGATTATGTGCTTTAATCCACATCCTTGGTTCTCAATATCCCAGTGTGTAGAATTGTTTCTGTCGTGGGAGGAACAAACCACAGATTACCCATTTCATAAATTGCGAGACAGATCTATTCCTCCCACATTGTTCCTCACGTAAATCCACAACTAATCACACGAAGATCATTTGATGTATCAGAAAATAATGACCAGAAAATAACATTGTCCTGGTCTGATTTTCTTCACACAATCAAGCCTCTTCGGTGAACTGTGCAGGTGCAAACATTATACTGTGTATATATATTCATATCAACACTCTGGTCCTTCTTTCTGAGCTCGTATAAACAAATGTGCTCTGTGAGTTTCACTCGGCGAACATAAGTACCATTAGGGTAGTCCCCAAACAACGCTAGCCTCGGATCAACTTCACAGTAAATTAGCCACAATTAGCGCAGCGGCAGACGTCAACGTGACCGTCCTGATGCCATTAAAGACCCAACCAATCATAACTTACAGTCTACTGGATAATTTCTCAAATCAATGATCTTGGTAAGTAATTGTAAAAAGGCCCCGGTTGCCAGATCAGCTGGATGTGGCCAATTAAAGGGAAGTGGGGGGACAGCCTTGATTAGCGCTTTGCTCGGGGGCAATGGTGTTTTATTATGCAGCGCTAGCTGCCGCTACTCCACGGCACTCAGGTTAAACGTTTTTAATTCACGGACCTCCCCCTGTTAGCTGAGGGGCGAGGCTGTGGGGGAGGGCAGGGATTTAGTTTGTACACAAGTGATGACGACACGCCGTCAACAATAGCGCCTTTTGGTAGAGAGGAGGGCTCAGTGTGGAATTACAAACAATGATGCTCATTCAGAAGAGTCACTTCCACTAAAGCGATGTTCAATTCTGGCAAATACATGTTCAATGTCGTACCAGCAAACTCTGTCATACTTTAGCTTGAAACCACTATACTTATTTGTATTTCTTGTCATGTAGGTACGGCCCAGGACTAAGTTGTGTGTTCTGCAACTGTATCTGGATATCAAACAGGTTTGTCTATTTTCTCATTTCAGCTGCTGCCCACTGGACATTGAAATGAGAGAGGACCCAATATCAGTGTTGTTTCACTGAGTATCGACTACACATTGCCACTAGGGGAGAGCAAAGAGCTCTGGTATATTAGAGGGGATAATGTAAAGGCGTATACCTTGACAACAGTCACAACAGCACGGAGAGGACTGGACACAATGCAGAACCTGGCAATCTGAATGTGTGAGTTACCACGCATCCAGACAGTCCGCTGTCACGCAGTGGCATTGGGATTCAAACGTTCACTGGGGCGCAGATGCTCACCCTCTCCCTCGCAGGTTGCCACCTAGCCCCAATGCCAGGTAGCGCCCCATGCGCTCCCTCACACCCCAGCCTCATCAGCCAGTCCGCACCTCCATGAAATTAAGCATAAAACATTCATGGAGGGAGATTAGCTCTTAAAACCCAGCTAATGTAGCATGAAATGCAGAGGCCATGCTCTAGCGATCAGAGAACTCTGAGAACTGACCTATTTTACACAGTGCTCAATCTCTTTCCTCTAGGTTTCTATTGCCCCCCCATCACCACCACCTCCCAACATCTGGCTAGAGAGAACATTATTTGATAATTGGTTTGGGCTTTTATTATTCTAACAGTGGAAGCCGTATAGAGGCAGAGAGAGTGAGGAAGACTCTGGTACTAGAGCAATCAGCGGGTCCCAGAGGGATAGGAGTGTGGGGACAGGAGAGACAGTGAGAGAGAGAGCGAATTAGAGAGAGAGAGAGAGAGAGAGAGAGCGAGAGCGAGAGAAGAGCGAGTGAGAGAGAAGAGCGAGCGAGGAGAGAGGAGAGAAGAGAGAACGAGAGAGAGGAGAGAAGAGAGCGAGAAAGAAGAGAGAGCGAGAGAGGAGAGAAGAGAACGAGAGAGAAACAGAGAGAAACATAGCAAACTAGAATGCTATTTGGCCCCAACAGAGAGTACACAGTGGCACAATACCACTGTGACTGACCCAAAATTAAGGGAATCTTTGACTATCTACAGACTCAGTGAGCATAGCCTTGCTATTGAGAAAGGATGCTGAAGGCAGACCTGGCTCTCAAGAGAAGACAGGCTATGTGCACACTGCCTACAAAATGAGGTGGAACCTGAGTTGCACTTCCTAACCTCCTGCCAAATGTATGACCATATTAAAGACACATATTTACCTCAGATTACACAGACCCACAAATAATTTGAAAACAAATCCAATTTTGATAAACTCCCATATCTATTGGGTGAAATAATCACAGCAGCAAGATTTGTGACCTGTCGCCACAAGAAAAGGACAACCAGTGAAGAACAAACACCATTGAAAATACAACTTATATTTATGTTTATTTATTTTCCCTTTTGTACTTTAACTATTTGCACATCATTACAACACTGTACAATATGACATTTGAAATGTCTTTATTCTTTTGGAACTTTTGTGAGTGCAATATTTACAGTACATTTGTTACTGTATATTTCACTTTTTCACTCGCTTTGGCAATGTAAACATACGTTTCCAATGCCAATAAAGCCCTTCAATTGAAAATTGAATTGAGAGAGAGAGAGAGGAGAGGTAAAGACAGAGCGAGAAATACAGAGAGAAGAGAGAAAGACTGAGAGAAAGACAGAGACAGAAAGAGGAGAGAGAGAATAGAGAGAGAAAGACAGAGACAGAAAGAGGAGAGAGAGAATAGAGAGAGAAAGACAGAGACAGAAAGAGGAGAGAGAGAATAGAGAGAGAAAGACAGAGACAGAAAGAGGAGAGAGAGAATAGAGAGAGAAAGACAGAGACAGAAAGAGGAGAGAGAGAATAGAGAGAGAAAGACAGAGAAAGACAGAGAGAGAAAGAAAGACAGAGAGAGAGAGATAAATACAGAGAGAGAGAAAGACAGAAAGAGAAAGATAGAGAGGGAGAAGAGAGAGAGAAAGACAGAGAGAAAGATAGAGAGAGGGAGGAGAGGAGAGAGAGAAGAGAGAATGACAGAGAGGGAGAAGAGAGAGAGATAAAGACAGAGAGAGAGAAAGACAGAGAGAAAGACAGAGAGAGAGAGAAAGACAGAATGATAGAAAGACAGAGGGAGAAGAGAGAGAGAAAGACAAAGAGAAAGACAGAGAGAAAGAAATACAGAGAGAGAAAGAAAGATAGAGAGAAAAACAGAGGGAGAAGAGAGAGATAAAGACAGAGAGAGAGAAAGAGAGAGAGAAAGACAGAGAGAAAGACAGAAAGAGAAAGAAAGACAGAGAGAAAGATAGAGAGAAAGACAGAGGGAGAAGAGAGAGATAAAGACAGGAAGAGAAAGACAGAGGGAGTAGAGAGAGAGAAAGAGAGAGACAGAAAGAGAAAGACAGAGAGGGAGAAGAGAGAGACAGAAAGAGAAAGACAGAGAGGGAGAAGAGAGGGAGAAGAGAGAGAGAGACAGAAAGAGAAAGACAAAGAGGGAGAAGAGAGAGAGAAAGACACAGAGAGAAAGACAGAGAGGGAGGAGAGAGAGAGAAGAGAGAAAGACAGAGAGAGTGAGACAGAAAGAGAAAGAGACAGCTAGAGGATCATAACCAGACCGTCTTATAACTTTTGATACGTTTTTGATAAGGCACTGCTTTTGATAAGGAAAACCAATCTTATTGTTTTATAGTTACAATACAAACTCTGTCTTCATGGTTTTCATCCTTAATTCCATATCGGTTGTGACACTAAATGCCATAAAAGGATAGAATTGGAGTCAAAATGGTCGAGGAGCATTGATTTTTATATTTTCATTTGTCTATATGTTTAAGATTGTTGCTTATTGGAGCTGCTAGAGCTGTGTAAAAGTGAACTGAATGAGAGAAAGCAGGGATCCGGGCTGGCATCGGATGTTTCTGTTTACCCCCACCCCCCATGCACCCCCATGCACAACCCCACACACACACACACACACACACACACACACACACACACACACACACACACACACACACACACACACACACACACACACACACACACACACACACACACACACACACACACACACACACACACACACACACACACACACACACTCACCAGACAACACAGGGCTCTGTCTCCGATCACAGTGGAGCACTGGGTCCCCGGCGTGGTGAGAGCAGACGATTTGAGGCATATGTCAAGTTCTTGTGGATTCAAAACAAAACTCTGTCAGGACGGCGAGCCTGGCAGTGTGCACACAGTACAGCAGGACCCTCAAGTCCAAGACCAAACCCATCCCTTCCAATCGCTCCCCACAGACTTGTGTTCCCTTGTGAAAGGGCTGCAGTGGATTTGCCTGGGAGCCATAGAGAGCTAGAGAGGGCCATGGCATCCAAGAGACTGAGTCCATTCACATTACCCGCTGTGGGAGATGGCGGCAACAGGAGGGAGGGAGCCCTTTTCTTCTCTCTGGAGTTAAGCTGGAGAGATGCACGTAGTGCACAGACTGAGAGGGAGAGAGGGAGAGGGGAGGGAGGGAGGGAGAGAGAGAGAGAGAGAGAGAGAGAGAGAGAGAGAGAGAGAGAGAGAGAGAGAGAGAGGGGCCTGGAGGACTAGGCATATGGCCACAGTGGAGAGCGGATCGCACACATACACACACGCTTATATTGTATTTTCATATACACTCTATGCACGCACAATCACAAAAGTATTCACCCAAGCTCATGACCTGAACATTATCATGCAATGTCCTCCTAGTAAAATGAGACTTACATCTGCCAAATTAGGAATATTAATGCTGATTTCTACATGAAATGATAGTCGAATCACAGTGCGACAGTTTATGTCGTGTTTATTTGTGTTTATTTGTGTCTAATCTCATTTCATATTTTGATGTGAGTTTCTCTTCTCTAAAAAATAGATAAATAGATTATTTTCATTTTGTCGATGAACACAGTGATGTAGTCACAGGTCCCCAGAGACTCAAATCCAGCCAGTGTTATTACCGATCGGTGCGTTGTGAACGAAAAAAGGAAACAACTATGTCAAGATAAAATAATGTAAATAAGGAGTAACTATAAAAGAAGGATTAAGCAATGTACTAATGAGATGCTGAGGGTGTGGTTGAATTCAGGTGACGGCCTGTTTAATTGATCCTCCGATAAAAGGGTTGCATTAAATAACATGTAATTGCAACACCATAATGTCTGACAAGTTCCCCCGTTATTAAGCGTCAGATACATTTCCAGTCTTTGTGAAAAAAAACAAATAGTCAAATAAGGCTTTTTGTCGGTTGGCTCCAGGGCAGTGTTACACTCTGGGGTTTACCATGTAACGTAGCTTGCTAACCTCAATAATCATAATCCAATATTGCAAATATGAGGTTCTGTGTACTAAGCCAGGGATATTAGCCTACATTATTTCCCATATGTATAAATAAATGTCTCTGTGTTTGTCTGTTATCTGGCATGTAATGCTATGGACAGAGGACAGCTACCTCTGATGTATCAAAAACAAAGAACAGAAATAAGAATGTGGTCTTCCTCAAAATACTAATCATATGTAACCCTAAGAATAGGGGTTAAACATCGTACACAATATTGTTCTATTACAACCATCCGATGGTGCAGTAGTTCACTAGAGGAAATAAACTTCATTTGCACAACAAGTTTGCAGTCTGTTGTTTTCCCCAAACCATTGATAGATGGTTATTGGATGAACTCCTATGGGGGAGCGTCTAATGTTCAAAAACACAGACCACTATAATTCACGAGTCTAGTCAAGGACAAAGATGAATCTCATCATCTCTCACAGCATGCACCATCAATTCAAAATGGCCTCTTTAAATTCAATCCAAAGGAATGACCAGATCCAACCTTTATTCAATTATCTGCAAAGTCCAACACTGTCCAATGTCAGTGCACAACTGTATTGCATGTGCACACAAACACAACCCCCCTTTTAGCTCTTGACTTTCTAAACAGGCCAGGCTAATGACATCCCTCCCCAGTATCCAGTGTGTAAACATGCCCTGATGGATGGAGGCTGCGATGAAGACCAGGAGAAACACAGTGGTTGTGTTGTCGGAGCGCTGGCTATACAATGGAGAGGACGTGGGTCTGCTAATGGCTCCGTGGCAAGTAATGATGATAAACACTTTATTTTACCCTACCAATGAGTGCACATTACTTAATGATGTTCGATGGCGGTTGTGAGTGGTAAAGACAACAAATGTATTATACCAATGCATCTTAAATGGGCATCCCTAAGGAAACCCATCTGAATTGTAAATTCTGTGGCCGACCTCATTTTTCATATGCAAAAACCATGCGGCGAGGCGAATTCCAAACCACTGTGTACTTAATGTGAAATGTTTTACATTTTTACATCTTTATGCTCTCCACTTTGTATTTATTTATATCAAACGTGCAGCACTGACTATTGTGAGGTACCGACGGAGACCAGATTGACATAGTCTTCCTTCTCATCACCAATTCAGGTTTCCATATCAAACAGGAGTCTTGTCAACACACCAGCTTTCCATTTTGATTAGATTTGAAAGAAAGAGTCCATTGAATGTTCTGTGCCGTTCTGATATGATATACTCTTTGGATTTGAGAGTAAACTCTACCATTCAGATGGAGCCACAATGGCTCTTTCTCTGTGCAGGGCCAGTAATTAGAATGAACCATAGATCTCCCTCAGTCCTTATGAAGGAATGGCTGGCAGCAGGTCCTCAGTCTGTTATTTTGGACCACGTCCGCCCGCCTTTGAGAAGCACAAATTGCAGTTGACGGTAGCTCAGTGACTAAAGGGTCCTGGGACTGCCAAAGGATCTTGGGATGGAGAGCTGCTGGCAGCTGGATGGGGTATTGAGGCAGGTAGTTTGAGGAAGGGTGGGAGGGAGGGTCGACCGAAAAACAAGCGCATTCAAACTGGAACATGATCTGATAACCCTGGAAATGACTGAGGCTCAATGACATCGCTGCCAATGGGCTTTCAGCACCTGACATTTAAGTGGAAGGTTGGTGGGCTCCCCAGGGACTGAGGGGGAACGGGGCAGGAGGCAGGACACATAAATTCCTGTGGACGAGGGGGGGGACAGCATCATTAGAACTATGAGGCCCAATACGATGGGGCTCAGTCACAGCCCAAGACAGAGCACCTTCGTTCTATGTTCATTATTTACAGAAGCTTTTGAGATGTGTACTCGCCCCAGATGATCAAACGTTAAGCAATCAAAGACCTCTTTCAGAGCGCCAGCTTTCTGCTAGACTAGACTACAGTTTTTCCCTACGCGTATCTCCCAAAATAAAGTTTAAAAAATCCAAAGCTGCCTCAGTTAACTTTTATCTCTCCCATGGCAACGAAGGCAACACAAATCTGCACAATGTCATCTATCTTCATCCAGGCAACTTTATCCACCTGGAAGAAGGTTAAATAGCTCACTATGTCTCCCTACTCTAACAGGAGATTGAGTGAAAGATTTGCAGGATTTCTATTTCTCTGGCTAACAACTGGAACCAGGAGTGTGTCTCAGTGCTTCTCTGAAGGCGCCCGATGGGGTGTTTTAAGGACGTTAGACACACGCTGGGTTGTCACTGTTGAGCGATCAAGGAGCAGAAAATAGTGGAGAGAGAATGGGAAACGGACTATTTAAGGCACAACACAACACACACACACACACACACACACACACACACACACACACACACACACACACACACACACACACACACACACACACACACACACACACACACACACACACACACACACACACACACACACACACACACACACACATACACTGCTAGATCCATAGTAAAGGTAAGCTCTGCCTGTAGAATGGCAAGAAATGTGTGTTGTTTTAGGTTGACAGTGAATGAGAATGCTAGCATGCTGTGGTTGTTGTTTTCTAGGACTGGGGACATGTGAAGCAATGTGAATTACCTGATTGGAACCCTCATTAGTTGTGATTTGATATATCTAAGACTATTTGACAACACATACAGTGGATACTGTACGTGCAGTACTTAAAACAGAGTGAGGTCCACAAACAATAGGAGAGAAAGCTGTTGCGCAACCTGACTTATAAATAGATTTTCAGGTTGAACAAAAACACATACCATTTCATAATGTTTGGTTGAGTAACCTTTGATTTGTCCCTGATGTTGAAGGTGCATCACAATGATACTCAGGGGACCGCTATTAGCATGTCACCAGGGAGGACTGGCCTGTCTCTACACAGCCATGTGCTGTCCCTTAGCCATTCAAACAAAGACTAATGCGTTCTCCCCGGCTCACCTTGGCTGTGACTAACACAGGCCTATGCTTGGTAACACTTTGCATCCACCACTGTCGGAAAGGTCTCCACACCTTGAGAAAAAAACTGCTGAGCGCAAGCACATTATCACCCCCCCTACCCCTCACACTTCCAAGGGGATCATTGCCCCGTGCTTGCAGACAGACCCAGCCGTCAGCCTCTCCGCTTAGCAGGAACATTGGCCTCTCCGTGGATGCTTCATGACGACCGTCTAGCAGTTTTGACAGCTTGTCAGCATTCTTGGCTGTCCTGTCCCTGAGACTAAGAGGCCAAGCCGGAGCTCTCATCGCATTCCTGATGACAAAGGGTGCGTGTCTCTTAAAGGATTCATCATGTCTCCCCTCAGACACACACCATGTGCGTGTCTCTTCCATTGGCATTTGCAGGCACAGCGGCTGATTAGAGAGCAGACCCAGGTGGCGTGATGCGGACAGAGGTAGCATGCCACAGTTTGATAAGGCACATATTGGTTCAGCAGCCCAGAAGACACCACAGGTATAGTAAACTACAATCTGTACAATGTCAATGAAGGATTTAAAAACCCTGCAAAAGCTGCAAAACTGTAAATAAAGTCAAAATATAGGGGCTTTTATTTCATTTATTTCAGCCCTGACCAGATCATCTCAATATGATGTCATGGCGTCCGTCTGTCTCTGCCTCCTCTTATTGCATGACATCAGACTTCTGTTCGTTGCCTCCGACCCTCTTTCCCAGCCCTATGGCCTCAGTGTCTCAGCCCTCCCTCCCTTCCTTCCAGCCAAATTCAGTCCCTTCCCGCCAGACAGCGATGAGCCATCTGTCTCCTCTTCCATTTCCATGGCTCTCATTTGTCCGCCCAGTAGGACTATGTAGATTCACGATAACCGGTGAGCTCCTCTTCTAAGACTCATGTGGAGTGCCTAATTAATCTGCTGGCTTCTGGCATCGCCTTGCGTGTCCCTGAGCATCTGACATACGCCGCCACTCTTTCCCATACAGCAACGGATGCCGTAAAAAGCTCTGTTACTTGAACTGAAGTTAGGCAGGCAGGCAGTGAGGTGGTAGGCCGAGAGGTGGCAGGCCGTGAGGTGGCAGGCCGTGAGGTGGCAGGCCGTGAGTTGGCAGGCCGTGAGGCGGCAGGCCGTGAGTTGGCAGGCCGTGAGGTGGCAGGCCGTGAGGTGGCAGGCCGTGAGGTGGCAGGCCGTGAGGTGGCAGGCCGAGAGGTGGCAGGCCGTGAGGTGGCAGGCCGTGAGGTGGCAGGCCGTGAGTTGGCAGGCCGTGAGGTGGCAGGCCGTGAGTTGGCAGGCCGTGAGGTGGCAGGCCGTGAGTTGGCAGGCCGTGAGGTGGCAGGCCGTGAGTTGGCAGGCCGTGAGGTGGCAGGCCGTGAGGTGGCAGGCCGTGAGTTGGCAGGCCGTGAGGTGGCAGGCCGTGAGGTGGCAGGCCGTGAGTTGGCAGGCCGTGAGGTGGCAGGCCGTGAAGTGGCAGGCCGTGAGGTGGCAGGCCGTGAGGTGGCAGGCCGTGAGGTGGCAGGCCGTGAGGTGGCAGGCCGTGAGGTGGCCTGGCCCTCTAGCAATGTACAGTACAGTAGATATTAGTGCACTATCCAAATATGTACAGTACAGTGTGTTTGTTCTGTTCCTTTGATTTGACCCTGTTTTCCTTGTTCTGTGTACTGAGAGGCACTGTTTCTCAATATAGGAATGTTTGACTTGATTTGACTTGCTACTGTAGTAAGTTTGGGGTCAACCACAGGTGAAAAAACTTCAACAAACTAAAATGTGTCATATCTAGAATCTTTATCTGTTTTCAAAACATGTGCACCTGCACTTATAGATGTAGATATATATGATGTGTTCTGCATTCTGGCACACAGGTAGGTGAGCCCAGGAGAGAGAGGTGAAGGACCTGAGGTTGGGGGGCAAGGGAGAGGTGTGGGACAAAGTTGAGTGTAATCAGGATTGAGTGCCTTTCCCAGAGACCCCCACTGGCCCTGCTTCATCCCCTTCCGTAACTGGAGAGGCATGCCACGGCGGGATGTGGGGGGGCTGTGATCTGTGGAACTGACGGGCCGAGGACAGGCGAGGAAGGAAAGGAAACCCCCAAACAATTAGGTCAGTGGGAGACCCGGCTCGGGGTGGAGGTATAAGGATGGGGGTTTGGGGGCTAGGGTTCACGCATTGCCTCTCGGACGGTGCGTGTGTGAGAGCGGTAGACGAGGGGCAAGGGGCTGGGCAGGGAGTCCATCGAGCGAGGTGGATTAATTGCTGTGATGTGTTTGGAATGCGGGGGCAGGCATGGATGGGGAGAAAGGGGGTAATGATGCATTGTACAGGTCAAGGATGAAATCATGAGGCTCTCCCTTATGAGGTCACAATACAGCATTTTTTGTTGCTGTTTTTTTGTGTCTTTTTTGGAGTGGGGGGGTTACAGGTACAATATTCATAGCAATTCATAAATTCAGTTGATATCATATTCTCCATTCAATATTTTCCATATATATTATATACAGTATATCCTGTTGTACCTGTGGGCTGCCACTCAAATGAAAAATTGACAAATTAATTAAGAAATACATACAGAAGAATGATCATATTGATCACATTACAGGGTTGAATAACAGTACAATTGGTATGTAAAGATAAAGAAACAAAAACTGCGTCACTCAATTACATCTCAATTTATCTTTAGAGACAAGGATTGTGTAGAAATGTCCCCCCATTTCCCAGGTGTGACTTTAAGACCCTTTTCACAAATAACAGCAGACGCGAAGCTGATGTGATTCTGATTTGATCATGTTTAAACAATTATGTCAGGTACAGACAAGCTCCTGACGGCCCATGTCAACAACATATAAATACGATTACATTTATCATTTAAACAAGGTTGAAAAATGTTTTACATGTAATTCTATGGTGAAACAATGTTCTGAGGAGGCTGGTGGGAGGAGCTATGGGAGGATGGGTTCACTGTAATGGCTGGAATGGAATAGATAGAACGGTTTCCATATGTTTGATGTGTTTGATACCGTTCCATTAATTCCAGTCCAGCCATTACACTGAGCCTGTTCTTCTATAGCTCCTCCCACCAGCTTCCTCTGGTTTCCATATTTTTATGCCTCTTTATTGCAACATAAAAATGCTTTTTTTTCCCGTATCATTACAACTTTTTTCTCCCCAGGAAGCCAGCAGCACCAATGTGTTGTAGGAAAAACCGCTCAATTCACAACCGAAGTCAGCCTGCAAGCGCCCGACCCGCCACAAGGTGTCGCTAAGGCCCCCCCACCCTGTAGGGACGCCGGGACACTGCAACACAGTTCCTTAGACCGCTGCGACCCCCAGGAGGCCCTCCTTACAACTCTTCATTCTAGATTGAGCTGATCTCATCTTATCCTTCAGCACATTGTGCCTCCCTGTGTAATAGGAGTATCTAAGTGGCGCTCAATGTATTTGTCATACATGTGTATGCCTTTGAGGCTCAACAGGCATTCAGTCACATGTGAGGCCTGACTATGGAGGAGCAGAAAAACACTTCTTCCACCGCTCTCCCGGAATGTTTGGCTTCGACAGTACAGGGCCCTGGGTAAAATACAACCCTAGTGAGGTAAATTAAAGAGATGAATGTGTAGTGGCTCTGCTACAGGAGCAACTTGTCTGGCTGGCTAGCGTTCGTGTGGGGTAAGGTATGCTTGTTCATGTAACAAGGTCGTCCAATTACTCCACTCTACCTCCCTATCTGAGAGAAGGACACAGCCGGGGGCCCCTGGGCAGGTGATTATCAGGGCCCAGATTCCTCCAGATTTCAAACATTTATGAGAGATGACTGTGGCTATTGTTATAAGTGACTCCTTCATCTAGGGGACAAGCTAAGTGTCTGTTTGCAGGTCCTTTGCCTTTTTGAATTTGTTTGGCTAGTGACTGAATTATGTCATCTGCAATGCTGGAGGCAAGGAGAGGCGCTATTAGTCCAAGTCAAACTCGGCAGACCAAGAAACAATGAGTTGTTTGTTTGTGGGAGCCATTTTCCATCCATTGTTGACCGGTTATGAAGATTCACCTGCTCAAGGCTTTTTTTCTAGACTTTGCTGTGCTTCTCTAAACTCTTCTCTCTGCTTCTTTTTCTTTGTGCAGAAAAGTTAGGTGCTTTTGATGTGGAGAGATAAAAGATTCCCAACGGCAGGCTTTAAAGAGACTTGGTGGATATTACCTGAGGAAAAAGAGGCTTGGTTCTCACACCCCAGCACAGCTTTAGCAGATACTCTGATAAGGACACCCGTACACCCTGCTGGTGAGGTGGCATTGATTTGAAGAAGCCAACCCTTTCATGCTTGAACACACACACACACGCACGCACGCACGCACGCACGCACGCACGCACACACACACACACACACACACACACACACACACACACACACACACACACACACACACACACACACACACACACACACACACACACACACACACACACACACACATACATACATACATACCACACGCACACACACACACTCACTCACTCATATGCAGGTGGCTCACCAGGCAGCCAGCGAGAGTCAAAAACATCACTTAAATGAGGGAGAATGACCCCTGGCGTTGATATGACTGTGAGATTTGACAGCCGCCTCTCGTGCAGGCCACTCTGACTAATTGGGCTAATTTGGCAGCGAGGGAAGTAAGGAGTCTCAAAGGACCAAGTGGCTACTCGTTTCATCTCTCCTCTTCATCTTAACCGTCTCTCTCTCCATCCCCCTCTCTTTCCCTCTCCCTAACAACACCCATCTTTCAATTAAGGCAAGAGATGAGCGATCTGAAGTTACCTGAAAGTTACCTGAAATTCCAGCTCCGTCCTTAATGATCCTTATCTATTTGAGAGATAGAGTAGTTTCAAATTTATTGGACTGTCAAGAGTAAGGATACTTTGCTCCCGGTAGCAGGTCTTTGTGTCTTATTTACATTTACAGTTTCCGGAAAACAAAGCCACCGTATATCCTGCCAGCTTAGAGTTGAGTGAAAGATTAGCCCAACCAACCAGCATCCTCCAAGTTTGCCCCCGCTAGGAAAGCAACACAACTCAGAGAATATGCCAAGGGAAAGATAATCTGCTTTGAGAATGGTCCGAGGCAACTGCAAAGTCGACTCTCCTCGAATACCAATAAAATATATGAGCAATACATTACGGCCGTGTTGCGTTGCACTCCGAATCTAATGCATTACTGTTCCTCTGATGGGTTTTGATAGGATGGATTTATTATTGTTCCCGTCTAGATTAATGATAGTCTATGTGACATGCATACTACTGCACAGAGCTCTCCCTCTCTGTCTCTCCAGCCTTTGGCACTCGCTACTTCGCTGGTCATCTGCACTTGTGGGATAAAGCAAAAGGGATGGGTTTGAGACACAACATATGTTATTCGCTTTTCCAATAGCGCCATGCCTCCCAGGGAAATTGTGCTATCGCATTATGACATAGAAAATGAAAGAGGCTCCATTGTGCCCCCAAGATGGACTACAGCCGGCCAGAAATAATATTGAGAATGCAGACATCTCGGACTGGTGACAGCTAGACTGGGTCTGGGGACATCACAAACAATATATCTGGTTTTAACTTAGAAGACGAGAATGGAAGAAAATGCTCTAAGATATGGTCTTATAAAAAAGAACAAAAAAACGATGTAGCCCCTTTGTTGGTCTCCGCTGTTATGCATCTGTCATTTAGAATTTTTAAATGAATAAAAAATGACATATCAATATGAGGATTGAAGTAAA
The DNA here is from genome assembly GCF_018296145.1 of Oncorhynchus tshawytscha. Taxonomy (NCBI): domain Eukaryota; kingdom Metazoa; phylum Chordata; class Actinopteri; order Salmoniformes; family Salmonidae; genus Oncorhynchus; species Oncorhynchus tshawytscha. The sequence goes on along the minus strand of NC_056457.1, from coordinate 18,335,637 downwards.
CAATTTTGGATGATGTAAGGTTTGGAGATAGGACTGGAAAATGCCTAGAGCAACTTGCCAGAGCTCCAGTCGCAGTTTCTGGCAGATTGCCACTGTTCACTAATTTTAGGGGTCGCCGTCCAAAGGAAGGAAGATTAGCCCACTTAACAAACAGGCGTGGCATTTTAGAACAAGCAAAAGGAAAAACAATGGCTATATTTTTTACATTTTTTATATACACTGGACCAAGTAAATATTGTCAAATGCTATTTTGTCTTCTGTCCTAGACTGACCTCAAATACTAAATAAATGTCCATCACTTAGAAGTCATAAAATGGCTAAAACTGTATTTCTGAAATCCTAGCATATAACAAACGTGTGAAAAAGTAATGTACTGTACCTAGTGGTGTACCTACTGGTGTACCTAGTGGTGTACCTACTGGTGTACCTAGTGGTTTACCTAGTGGAGTACCTACCGGTGTACCTAGTGGTTTACCTAGTGGTGTACCTACTGGTGTACCTAGTGGTGTACCTACTGGTGTACCTAGTGGTTTACCTAGTGGAGTACCTACCGGTGTACCTAGTGGTTTACCTAGTGGTGTACCTACTGGTGTACCTAGTGGTGTACCTACTTGTGTACCTAGTGGTTTACCTAGTGGTGTACCCACCGGTGTACCTAGTGGTGTACCTACTGGTGTACCTAGTGGTGTACCTACCGGTGTACCTAGTGGTTTACCTAGTGGTGTACCTACTGGTGTACCTAGTGGTGTACCTACTGGTGTACCTAGTGGTTTACCTAGTGGAGTACCTACCGGTGTACCTAGTGGTTTACCTACGGTTTTGAATTGAACAGGGGGCGTGCAGACAAAGGATAGGTTCTGGAAAGATTCTGTTTCAAGAAATGGTCTAAAATATTTCCTAATGTGTTTTCCAATCTCATAAAACCTTTAGAAAATGGCTTAGTGCTGTTATCCTTGCAAGGTGAGGTTTGGAAAAGTACTGAAAACTTTTGTCATTTTGACCCCTATCTTTTTGAAAACAAGTTTTATTCAACAAAATCTCTTTCTCTAAGCAATTGTATTAGTATAAAATAATATAATTTCCTACTGGCCCTGACAGACTCCATTTGTTTTTAGCACACAGACATTTTTGCTCATCTTTATCAAGGGTGTCAATCATTTTGGACCCCACTTTATATAAAACACAAGAAAATCAATACACACTCAAACACACACACACACACACACACACACACACACACACACACACACACACACACACACACACACACACACACACACACACACACACACACACACACACACACACACACACACACAGGAGAGGCGGATCATGGCATTTCCACTAATGTTTTGGTTGCAGCTGTAGAGAGACCCAGGATTCTCTCATCTAGGGGTCCACTGAGCAACCCATTCCTTCAAATAATCACAGGCTGCCAAAAGCCATTACCCAGTGTCACAGCTGCATTTGGTGGTGTCAAACAGGAAATAGGAAGACAGACAGGGAAAGAGAGAGAGCTGAGGAGAGTGTGCTCTCACCCTTGTCACTGCCATACCTCGCATCGTGGAAAATAACAACTCAACTCGCAACAAATGAGGTGGGGGAGTTGCAGGACGATAGGAGAAAAAATTACTTATTTGTATTGCTTTTAATCTTTTTAATGAATTTATCTTATTAACACTTTGTTCTAGCTAGCTATTTGTGTAGGTAGCTTTCAAGAGAGAGAGAAAACGGCAGGCAGCCTGGAATCGCAGGGCAATCACTGTGATGGATATGAAGAGGCCACACACACAAACAATGGCAGGCAGTCTCCCCCAGTTCAAGGAGTCCATTCCACCGGGCTCCCCATGAACGGTAGTGGGTCTCAGTCAGATCATTAGGGGGCCTATGAGAAACAGAGCCCAGTCTATACCCGCGTCTCAGAGAGCACAGCGTCAGGCAGGCAGCCCGGACTGGCAGGAGAAGTGAGTGTAACTTCCTCTAATGTTCCCGGCCGAGGCAGGTCTGGGTCACCCCCTCGCCTGTCGACTGACGGGAGGAGGGACAGATTTGATTGGCCCTGACAGACCTTTGACGAGTAATTGCTCTAATCACTCAGCCGACTCTGTCTGGCAGGCAGCTAGGGCCCGGGTCGTTCGACGTGGCAACTCGAGAGGGGTGGGGCGTGAGGCCCTCAGAGATCCTACCTCCCCCTCGACATGACATCTCATGGCGGAGGAGGTATAACCCTGCTCTAATGGAGGTTCCTACTATCAGCTCCTTCTCCTTGCCCTCTTCTCCAAAACCCTCCTCCCTTCCCCCTTTCTCATGATGGCTGCAACTCTGTGGTCAGGGGACCAGTGGTCTGTGTTCAAAGCGGGCCAGAGAACTGTGACGCGGAGCACAGAGAGGAGAGAAGTCCTCATTACAGCAACGAGAGGCTTTGATATGCAGGTCCACTCTCAGCAAACAAAGTCCCTCAGTGACGGTGAAAGACTCGCTGGACAGAGACAGAGAGCGAGAGAGAGAAAGAGCGAGAGAAATGAATGGATGGATAACCAACCTCCGCTCCCTCTCTCCCACCCTCTCCAAAATAAGAGGGCATCAATTAGGGCCAGTAGGTCTGTAGCAGCCCATCGCTCCAGTGAGCCCCTGAACCGGTGCACCGAGTAGGGGAGAGGAAAGGAGAGGGGGGCCATAGGTATGTATGGCTTTCTGTCAGATCCACTCATAGGTAGCGCCGCATTCATGCCCATTAATTATGTGGGTTGTCAGCACTGGTACAGCCAGAGAGGTTTACCACTGGGAGACGCTGGGTAGAATAGTTAGCAAGATTGCAGCAGGGACGAGACAAACCTGACAGGCCGGCTCCCCACTCACTCTATTTCTGGGTTGGATTAGCTTGACGGGAAGGTGAGGGTCTGGAAATGTGGCACTGGATCGAGGGAGATCCACTGGTTCAGAGCTCGCTCAGTGCTGTGTTTACCTACTGGTAAACAAAGCCCCGAAAAATGTATTGATACCATGAGATGGACATACAGTATCGCTGTTTTATGAAATTATTAATACAGACAGTCACTGAGAGCTAAATATTGTCAGGTTGGATCAATTATTTTAGGTACAGTATGTATGTGACTATTATGGTGTGTGTGTCTGTGTGAATATTTCTCATATCAAATAAAATAAAATACAAAAAATAAGACACAATTTAGCGTTTCCGTTGAGACTAGACGTACCCACAAGTAAACAACTAAATGACATTAAGACCATTGCAGGAAGTATAAACTACAGTATGCAGGACAATAATTAGAACTAATACATACAATATTTTCAATGATGACTGACAACCATAATGTCCGGACTGAACAGGATGTCCTGATTCAATGTTTCCAGGAAGTGGAGTATCCGTCCGTGCGATGCACATCGCTGCAGTTCCTCAGACTAATTGGATAATGCAGATAGGAAATTAATAGAGGGAGAAAACCTAAATGCATATGGGTTTGTTTTTTAAACTCACTCGCTCTGTGTCCCCCGGGCTTAAATTGAGATAATCGTAGAGCCCCAAAGTTATTCAAAATCCATGTTGTATCTCTCTCTATGGCTTGACATGTTTTAATTTTTATATAGGAGGATATGACTTGGTATTGCATAGAGATATAGTATCTACTGTAATTGAGTTAACTGCTAAGTTGGGCCCCAATGTGCCTGACAATAATGTACAGAACAGCTGAATGAGAAGACCAGATGCTGAACTGCTCACAAGAGAGAGGAGGAACATTATCCTCATGTATTTCACCTATACCAGAATTTCAGCACACACTGTAGACACTCCACCAACAACATTTACCATAAGGAAAATGTACGGATCATCCATAATCAAATTCCCAGCAGTTTCCATCACCATCCTCCATATCCACTTCAAGTGAATTGTTCCAAAACTATTGCTATGGTGTCTGTGGTTTTGTCCGAAACAAATGGCACCCTATGCCTTATATCCAGAGCCTGTGCTCTAGTTAAAAGTAGTGCACTATATAGGGAACATGGTGCCATTTGGAACACAACATGGGTTCCAGTAAACAAGCCAGACTTATTTCCCCCCCAGTTCCCCAGGTAAACTCGACCTGATCCTATTCAGAGTGACGACCAATTCCCCCTCAGAATAATGTGAATGTTCAGCCCCCAGCCCAAACAACTGGCCCTCGTGTCCTGCAGGTGTATTGGACCTAAAACAACAACTGAGCACCAGAGACTAGACTCTATCCCCCAACAGCACAACAGTGACCCTGATAGGGAGTGATGGTGAGGGTGTAGCCAACCCAGGCCACCTTTCCACCTTTGTCAAAATGGCTGTTTATCACCATTTATTTCTTACAGTATAGGCCAAGGATAGATAACACACACAAAAACAATTACAGATGCCATATCTTCATATGAACATCCTATGCACAGCAGGAGTGAATTTGAGGTTTAAAAAGGCTTCTAAAGTTTGTAATTTCCACTTTAAAATGTCAGACTTGATTTGCCCTAACAAAAAATATATCAACACCTAAATAAAACTATATTATAATCTACATAACAATTCACATTTCCTGTTGCTGCAGGATTATCTTCCTGCTGTGTGAAACAGGCTCAAATTACGATATGGCATCTGTAGGGGTATGTATATGTGTACATGGTCGTTTGGTCACTACAGATGACATTGAACTTGATAGAGGCAAATGAAGAGGGTATCGTTAGTGACGGGTCATTACCCTGCTCAACTGGGGTGTCACAGAGAATGGTAGGAAAAGATGACATGGCCGAGCAGCCATCTTGGAGATTGTGATGGGTCTTATGGTATTCTCTATGATTACCTGCCTGCCACTCTCCTTCATAGGGTGGTTGACATGGCATCAATACATGAGGAGACCTGGTTCGATTACTTAATTCATAATCATGTTCAACAGTGTTGTAATTGTGACAATGTATTGAATCGTCATGCTAATGTACATCAACCAGAACTCAGTAGATCTGCATGTCTAACTTGAACGAACATGGTTCTCATTATTGCTGTTGTTAGTCTCTGCTGTTTCGTAGCCTCTCCGTAAAGCCCTCAGCATATTGGACTTCAAAGGCGGCCCAGAATAAATCAAGACCACTCAAGATTAACAGTGGCAAATTATTCATGAACCCTAGGTCTCAGGCCTGGAATAGCACCGCAGCACGGCTCGGCGTAGGCAGCGTGTCACAAAGCATCGCAACTAGTAAACTCACACACACATACACGTGATAGTCGCTGCTGCTGCTGCTAAATTAACACCACAGCTCCCTGATTTAAATATAAATCTCTTTCTCCCATCCCATCCTGGTGCAGACAGAGCAGAGGGCTGGGAGGAGGAAAGAAGGGATTGAGTGATGGAGAGAGGGGGACAGCACCCAATACAATTACACATGCATTTTACAAGTGTTACATCTGGTCACGGAGAATCAATCCCCTTTATATAATCAATGAAACAAGTCTGTTTGGAGGGGAGAGGGAGGGGAAACGTGATTACCGGGTAGGCTGGCTGTGGCTGCAGAAACAGGAGCCCCAGTAATGCAGTCACGGGGATGCTCGGAGGGAGTATCGGCGAGTGGTGGCCAGCGCAGCCGGCGTTTATTCTTTTTTAATAGGCGATGGGCCCGGATCCCATCGGAGAGTTTGCTTGACAATCTGACAAAGTTATCTCAAGATAAATGGATTATGGGTTGGTGGAGGGAAAAAATGGTGACTTGACTTCCCATGTCTTTGGTTTGACGGAGGACGTGCCCGGGAGCGGCGAGTGCTGATGACGCCCGGGGGTCCCTGCAGGTAGATGGGTATAGCCGTATCTGCACACAGACCCACTACCAGCACATCAGATAGCTTCACGTTAGCTTGATTAAAAGGAAGGCTCCAATGACAGACACACCGCAGCCTACACCTCGATCACCGGTCCAAAATGTTGACCACACCCTGCGATAAATAACACCCACCCGCCTTGACCATTTCCCTAACAACCGGCCCAGTCAGTCATGGGAACAGGAGAGAACCTATATCATAGGGTCTGTTTCTATCATTTAATTATTCTCCTGATGAACTCACTTTTTGTATATCTCTGTCAGTTTACGTTATCTCTACAGCCGGTGCTCGCTCTTTTGTTTTGTTTTTTGCCACTAAGCAAATTGGGCCCCTAAATGTCAAAATTGCTCCACTTGCTTAAGTTAATAAGGACCTATGTGAGGAGACTGGGAGAGGATGAGTGAAGCCGGCCGCATGACAAACATTGAGGAGCGTTGTTGAGAGGCACAGACCTTTGGCACACATACTGCACACACACACACAACCACATCACTGCACGTTGACTCACTAAGCCTAGACACCTGAGTACAGTGGTCATGATGCAGGAATATATGTTTTTATCTTACACTGTCTTCATCCATCAATTCCAATGTAGGCCTACAGCATTTGAAAGTTTTCACTTCAAACAGGAGGGAATTACAAGGAGTTAAGTGTATGTGTGGATAATGATATGCTCAGCTTTGTGCACATTGAAATAGGATCAAAACAGTTCCTGATCAATAGCTGGCTACACGTGTGATCTGTACAAATCAATTTAAAGACTACATATCGGGATTGGGCTTATGGTGGTGGCCTGTCTGAACCGGGACTTATATGAAACTGATTGTTCATTACAGGGCTATTTCATGGTATTCGTCACTTTGCAAGCTTCTGTCTTTCATTCAAGGAGTGTTGGAATGGCCTGAGGATATAGTCTACTTAGAGCTAGAGTGTTGTCATGCCAATTCCCAATGATTTGCCTTGTGTGTTTTAAGACTTTGAAAAATGGGAAAATATTCTGCAGATGTAACAGGGTACATTTGATATGCCACACAGTATGCAGAAAAATGACAATTCTTACATTTGTGTGTGATAATACAATTAAAATAATGATTCTTATGATCAAGCAATGTTTTTTATTCAAATGTGTTCTATATTAATAATTGTTACAATTATTGTATTTTATAATAAAGGTATCATATTGGTGTTATAATAACAATGCAATTCTTCATTTATAATCATAACTCCTGGTTGTATACAATACAAAAAGTATATCTGAAGTAAATAATACACAATCCGGTGTAAATGTCAGACAAATGTATAATACCACCTTGTGGGCCTAAAGAACACTGCTGTGTCTGTGGATTAGAAGGAAGAGACAGTATCCACAGATGCTACCTGTTTATTCAAACACGCTCAATTTACATCTCTGCAATGCAATCACAGGATGTGAATAGTATTGGACTTGGACATGTTTTCAAAGGACAATAAAAGTTAATAATGAACTATTCTAGCCAAAAAGAAAATCCAAAGCACAGTATATTTGTATAGAGATTTGTCAGACATGATCCTCCAACTCAGAATGATGCATCTGAATCCTTACTAAAGATGCCACAAAACATTTATTTGTGTCTCTCCATACTAGAGGTAAGCAGCTGGGCATGTTGGCCTTAAATATCCACTATACACCCCACATTGCTCCACTATAACCACTATAATGGAGGATGCATTATTTCTTTTTCCTTCAGTTTGTGTCACAGGTGAGGCCTGGTGGATTTTATCATGGCTGCAGCCCCATCTGTCCCTGGGCTGAAATTGCCAATAAAGATGGCCTCATATAGATCATGGTGGCTGGTGGGGGCTGGAGGCATGTCAGCCAGAGTCAGACCATCGCCTGAGAGTAGGGGACAGCCGAATAGGAATAACCCTGCTCTCTCTCTCTCTTGCTCTCTCTCTCTCTCTCTCTCTCTCTCTCTCTCTCGCTCTCTATTGCGGTGTGCAATAATGATCTCTCCTCAGTAGGGATATAGTGGACACAGCGATAGGAGAGACAGGCCATGTGTCTGTGCTTTCCCTTCTGACCTCCAGAGGTAGTGAATCAAAGTAATGGGCTAAAGACATAGAGATAGATGGAGATGGAGGGAGAAAGAAAGGCAGCATGCCTGGCTTCACCTCCAACACCTATGTAAGAGAGGGGGTCTGGACACTGACCGCAGTAATATGTACAGTAATCTACTAAAACATAGTCATGTATAGGGTACTGTAAAGACAATGTGAATCCATTGCCACCATCAGGAAGAGAGTGATATTGAGATCAGTCACACTTGTAGAAGATCAGAACAACAATATCTGTCCAGAAGAAAACACTAACGTGAGACAAAGCTTTTCTGAAAAATCCATATTTATTCAATATAACTGAATACTAAATCAACCTATAAGAAGTTGAAATAGTGAAATAGGACACTTAATGTCAAATAACCACTCATAGAATAGGAGTTGTATGGGAAAAAATAAATGATTTGCATTTACAATGATTGGTTTCTGTCAGATAACTGTGTCAGCCATTATGATTAGAATGTTCCGGTGTGTGTTGATGCCCAGTCACACAACAGCTTCCTCTTAAATCTGCTTGATAAAGTTTTGGCCTCTTAAAACGGCCATGTTCTGTGTCTAATCATAGAGGACCTCTCAGATGGAGATTTTTTTGAAAGAACCACAGTGCTTCCTGCTGGCTGAAAGAAACATTGCATACAACAGCAAGTGAGCCCTGCCTAAGCTATACACAACACAGGTCAGATGTGTGTGTATGCGTGCATGTGTGTGTGATTATGTGTGTCTTAGACGTGTAATAACCCAAGTCCATGTTGCTCACATGTCAGGTGTACACACATGTGCGTGTGTGCATACATTTGTGTCTGTATTTCAAACCCATGTTTATTGCGTGTACTTCACAACTCTACATGGGAGTCTCTATTACCATCCTCAGGGGCATAGTGAGAGCACAGCCACAATAGTTTTCACCAAGAATTTGTCTAAATCACGGAGGGAGAACCTGCATGGCCAATGGGCAACTTCAATAAAGGCAATCAGAAGCTATATGATCCAAATCCTCCACCAAGGTTCATTTTTCTGAGGGGACATGGCTGAGGGATAGGGAATTCAGAGCTTAATGAATAGTCTTAAGTGACTGTTGTTGGATGAGAGATGCACTCTGGAATGGTACTTTGAGCTGGTACTGTGTCCCCCAGCGCGTCCCACAGCATCTGGTTGGCATGCAGCGAGGAAACTGAGAAACTATATTACTGCTCTCTCCTTTCTCCAGGCTCACACTCCTGCCTGCATGTACCAATGCTAATCTCCTGTCACAAATGTTAAGGGAAAGACTTGAAATGCCACAAAAATGTCATCTTTCCACCATGTCGGCCTCTCATCTATCCCCCCACCCCACCCCCAAACTCACATATGCAAATGTGTGTGTGTGTGTGTGTGTGTGTGTGTGTGTGTGTGTGTGTGTGTGTGTGTGTGTGTGTGTGTGTGTGTGTGTGTGTGTGTGTGTGTGTGTGTGTGTGTGTGTGTGTGTGTGTGTGTGTGTGTGTGTGTGTGTGTGTGCGCATGTGCGCGTGCGCATGTGTGTGACAAGAAGGGACCAGCTTCTTTTTGCCGTGGGTTGTTCTTGCTGCGCGGGGGAAGGTTGGTACGTCAGTCCCTTATTGGGACACCAAGGCAGGCCTGGAGCTCTGGGGTTGATACTGTCTTCAGTCCTTCCTGTGCTAGAGCCAGCAGGAGAAACAAGAAGACAGCAGTCAGCGTCGACTACTGACATTTGAACACTGAAATAACTATTTTCTTAGAAGCTATAAAAGGTGTTACATTTGTCACAGTCTGAGCTTATGGCCATTACGGAGGAATGAACCTACAAAGTCCAGGAAATAGAACCTCAAAATCTTTATGTTATATTACAACAAGCTTACACTGATACACAAAAAGGTTACATCCCAGGTTTGTTCAACCACAATCATTTGTGAAAGCTTTCCATATTCTCTCTGGTGTTTGGGTAAATGTGAGACAGATAGGAAAAATAAAAGCTGGATGCTGGGGTTGGATTTCAGTCTCTGTCTCTTTCCATCACAGGCTTTTCTCTAATTGTCACACAGCCGCCCTATGTCTGTGCCCATGTTCGTTCCAGCTTGGCAATCCAAGGTAGCACCAATACACAATTTCAACAATCCGTGCTGACAGTATGCATGTCTCTTCTCACGAGCGATCCTCCTCCATCTCGTGCAGCTCTAGATTTAAATATCCAGACGATAACCTTACAGGTTATGAATGGTAGCAGGGGAGACAGCTCTGCATAGGCCCTACATCCAAGCCAGACAAATCAGTGTAACGGGGGAAGAGATATCACAATTGGGGTATGCGGATGCCCCTGGAAGCCCCACGGCAGTATGGGTGACCCCGCGATATATTCTCTTACTAATGTGACCCTGGATTATGTATCACAATCGGCATGAGAAATACTCCCATGGGCTATAGATCGTCCTCCGTAACTGGAGATTGTTGTCCTCAGCACATCTGTGTACATACAGGATGTGGCAGCTCCAAGGCATTTGGTAGAGGAGGCATACTTTAACGCTGCAGGCATGCCTTTATGAAATCCCTACGAGGCTAAATGTGTATGACGTGCCGAAACACACAAACAAACACACAAAAAAAAGGGAAAGGGGAAAAACAGTAATTATCCTTACCTTGTTCTGTGGCATCTAATCATTTGTGATAGTCTGTGTACTCATTCTTATAATTAATTTGCATTCTGGGACAGCTTTTTTCTCCAAATCAGTTCTAAAAATAACGTTTGCAATTGCAGATAAAGTGCACATGTAGTGATGAGGTCAGGTTGTGTGCATGGATGTGTGTAAGGTAATAAACATCAACAAGAATGTTCCATCCAAGGCCCTATTCGTACCAGAATCATAAAGAGTTCTTATAATCATATTGCTACAACTTGGCTAGATGAGGTTTTATGTTCAAGTCAAATAGGGGTGCTGATATTTGTCCTGTTTCACTTGCGTACAACTGTACAACCTGTACAAGTGCATGGGGTGAAATGGAAATTTGTTTTTAACATATCCCACTTCCCCTGAGACACTGGAGTCACAGCTATTATTGACAGCGACCAAGGTGCAATGAGGGTTCAATGCCTTGCTTAAGAGCAGCGCAACATGTTTTTCACCAAGTCAGCCCGGGGATTCAAACTAGCAACCTTTCAGTTACTGACCTAACGCTGTAACCGCTAGGCTACCTGCCTTCCATCTCATGTGCTCACTGCATATTGGGCTTTTGGAATACTGTATTTATTCATTCCTTATTTTACTGTAACCTCATAAATTGACTGAGAACACATTCTAATTTACAGCAACAACCTGGCGAAGAGTTGCAGGGGTTCTACTTCATGTTATGGTAATGCATGTAACGTGCCAAGCCGGACCATGGTAGAGTTTTTACCACAGGCAGTAGCTTTAAAAAAAATCCTGTTTAGAGTAACTGCCCTCCACGTCACATCAACCTGGATATTCAAATATATGTGACAACCAGGATGATGACTGACGGGAGGTAGTAGCACGCAACACCTCATCGCAGCAGTCACTTCCTATGATGTCATACACACACCTGGCCCTCATAGAGTTAATAAGCAGAGTTTGACTGACATCTGACATTTCATTATGGACGAGTCATAAGGAGACTGTACAAATCGAAACAGACATGACATACAACAGCAGAGCAAGGAGACACTGCGAGACAGACATACCATGAGACACGGAGGCAAACTTGCTGCCGGACTTGGGGAAACTCTAGACCTTCACTGTCATTTTGATTTAAATTTCCACAAATTTCAGACAACGCAGTGAGGAAACAAGCATGTTACTATGAATTGTAGGCCCCTGTATGCTTCCCATTGTTTGATAGATTGAGCTGTAGGAAGGGTTTGAATTACTGGAGTGACCTACAGTGCCGAGGACTCCCATAAGACATTAGGGCACCCCTATACTATTCACATGTGTATTCCCATAAGAATATTGATACATTTGATTGTATTACATCACACATCTTCACCCGCTTATAAACTGGAGCCAAGACATGCTGGAAAATAACGTATCTAAGCCAGTCTCCTTATGACTCGTACATAATGAAATGTCACGTCAGTCAAACTCTGCTTATTAACTCTATGAGGGCCAGATGTGTGAATGACATCATAGGAAGTGACTCAGTTAGTAGAGCAAGGCACTTGCAACGCCAGGGTTTTGGGTTCAATTCCCACAGGAGACAAATGTATGCATTCACTACTGTAAGTCGCTCTGGATAAAAGCGTCTGCTAAATTACTCAAATGTACTGCTAGGGTTGGTGTGAAAAGGTTAATTGATCCGACTGAATTCAAATGAGACTAGTATTTTATGTAGGCGTACATTCACATACAAAACAAGAGTTGAATTGATTAAAACCTCTCAGTTAACACTATGCCTTATATTAACCAAATACCAAGATTTGTAAACATGAGTTATCCATCCACCAATTGAAAACCTTTAATGTACCTCAGTTGTTTTTCTGTGTGTGCAATTTTTACTCTGCTGAAATATTTTTGGATTAATCAAGGTAGAATTTAAGATATATATGACAATGTTTAATTGTTTAATTTTTACATATAAATTAAACAAATAAACATTCTTAATTTGTTAATTCGTGTGTAAGCACGTTTTAACTACATAATAAATACATTATTATGGAACGAAACATTCATGGAGATAATGTTCCTATACTATAAAGTACTTTGATCTGATGCAACGTAATGAAACGAAATAATAGCCACTTTTCATGTCACTATTGGCTGAATTTAATGTCGATTTAAATCTAGTGGGCAGGAGTGAGTCATTTCAACCAGTCCTGTGCCATCCCCCTTGTCCCATCGTTTGCAAAGATGTCGTTGAAAGAGCTATCCTCGCTGGAAAAGGCTTTAGGATTGAAAAAGCCTAACAAATACAGTACTCAGGGGGATAGGAAGGTGAATTTGCCATCTAATGGTTTCGGTTACAGTTATCGATATGTGCTAAATAAAATAGAGCTTACCACATGAACAGTAGGTTAAGAGTCGTGAGCACATGCTAGCTACGAAGGTAGCTAGCTTGCTAATGTTAGCATGCCACTATACTTTCATTAGAAAAGCAAGCTAACGTTACTAGTTAACAAGATAATGACAGTAGCATGTTAGCTAGTTATATTTTAGCGAATGCAGGTCACTTAGGAACAACGAAGCTGTAACTTTACCCCATATAAGTTGTAGAGTAAATGTATAATCATGTTTGAGCTAAGCTGTGTTATTAGCCAGCTAGCTAAGCTAACATTGAATGAATCTGCTGCCTGTTTGTGCCATTTGATAGCAGTCTTAGGTTGGCAACGATTTCTGGCTAACTCATTTCGGTGGAGTGCTATACTGACTCAACAGCCTTCATTACAGTGTTAGAAACACATACAAGTCACAGGGTGTAGTCAACGTGACTGCATGTGTAAGCACTGAAATACTGTCTTGTTGACAAGTCACTACAATACTGACATTGTGTCCATAACTCTTATCAGGCTAATACTAAATGTACACATTGACATTCTCTCCCATCCAGGTCCCAGTCCTCCAGAGTATTAATGGACCAGCTCTGGTCGGCTTGGTGACCATTGCCACTCACCTGGTCCAGGAGGCCAAGCAGCCCGAGTTGCTGGGTGGGTCAGCAGAACACAAGGCTGTAGTGCAGCAGTGGCTGGAGTACAGAGTCACCAAAGTGGACGGATGCCACAAAGAAGATATCAAGACCATACTAAAGGTAGAAACAATAGTAAAGATTATTCTCCAACGTTTTACAACTTCAAATCATCCAAAATTAGAAAGTCAATAAATAAAAAATACAGTACCAGTCAAAAGTTTGGACACACCTACTCATTCAAGGGTTTTTGTTTATTTTTTGCTATTTTCTACATTGTAGAATAATTGTGAAGACATCAAAACTACGAAATAACACATGGAATCACGTAGTAACCAAATAAGTGTTAAACAAATCAAAATAGATTTTAGATTCTGCAAAGTAGCCACCCTTTGCCTTGATGACAGCTTTCCACACTCTTCGAATTCTCTCAATCAGCTTCACCTGGAATGCTTTTTCAACAGTCTTGAAGGAGTTCCCACATATGCTGAGCATTTGCTGGCTGTTTTTCCTTCATTCTGCAGTCTAACTCATCCCAAACCATTTTAATTGAGGTTGAGGTCAGGTGATTGTGGAGGCCAAGTAATCTGATGCAACACTCCATCACTATCCTTCTTGGGTTACTACATGATTCCATATGTGTTATTTCAAAGTTTTGATGACTTCATTATTATTCTACAATGTAGAAAATAGTCAAAATAAAGAAAAACCATTGAATGAGAAGGCGTGTCCAAACTTTTCATTGGTACTGTTTATCGTAGTCAGTTTTATTGTCCAATTTAAATGTGGACCCACTGTTTTTCTACCATTGCTGTCATATGGGATAGACAGGCTTGGCGAGCTGTGTACGGAGAGGGTCTAGAATAGCAGGGCCTGGGAGAAGCCCCTGAGCCAAACTCGCCAACCCATGCTCCACCAGCCATGGCCAGACAGTGTGTGTGGCTCATTAAGGCGTGGGGACATGAATCTAGTCTGATATATGGCCCTTCAGTGACATGGCCGAGATGGGCAAAGCAGTAGATGAGAGCCCAGGATGGGTACACACTTTACAGTGTAAGTCATTAATGGGGGGGCCGCTGTGGCTGTCGACAGCGTGAAAGTGATATGAAGCCACTGGTTGGCTGGACAGGCGCCTCTCGGCATTGACTGTCAGGGTGACATGCCGCCATGGCATTACTGAAAAGTTCTACTGATCCAGGATGTGTATGTGGACAGGCATTTTAAAAAATGTAATGGTGCCACTTACAGACGTTAGCCCTGAGCCCGGCTCTGTGCCCCCACTGGCTGCTACAGCTGTCCTGCTGGTTCACCAGAACTCTTAACAACATACCAATAATCCCAGAAATGAAAGGGCATCCGTTTTTTTGCACTTGTAAAATCTACCATGTGAACAGTTTTTGTTGATTATGCAGAAAAACAGCCAAAATGTTTGATTTGATTTTAGTAGTTACACTTTGGAATCAATTTCATGGGCTGGCCTTAGTCATACCGTTGATATAGAAAACCTCACGTTTTGGAAAATAACACGTTTTTCTTCGGGAGCTAATGTTCTACCTTGTGCAATAACTTATTCTTCACTGGGACCAGAAAGTGCCCTTCCTTCACTATGGTAGAATAGTCATGGTGCTATAACCCACAACCTTTGTGTTCTAGTGAGGTCTAGTAGCCCCAGTGAATACAGGGTCCAAGAAGGCTTGGACAGACTGTGGTTGTGGGGGGGTGGAGGCGCAGAACCCAGGTTCTGAACTCCATGTGGGGGTGGAGGGGGAGCTGTCTCCTGTCCGGCTGGGCTTCCATAGCTGTAGGGAAGGTAGGGGTCTGATTGTGGCAGAGGAGTCTGCTGCCTTCATGCCTTGCTTGGCAGCACACTTCGGCTGCACAATAACTCCATTAGCCCTCAAGACGCTGTATGTGCAGTACAAGTGCTAAAGATGGTTCTGTCCCTTGGGACCTGCACAACCATGCGCCCCCCCCCTCCTGCATGCACACACACAGCCCCCGTGTGCTTTGTCCATCCAGTTTGTGGAAGGTTCATTAGATTTGCTGGCGCCCAAGTCAGTCGGGAGAGAAGTGGGCCACGTGTAAGGCATCTGCGCTAGCCGGAGTGGCCAGAGTTGTGGGGATGCCATGCCACGGCAGGTAAATACATATTCCCCCTCAGGTCGTGCATTATTCACTTACAGATACCGCGCTCTCCACTCATACGTGCGCATCACGCACTCCCAGATAAATAGGTTAAATAGATTTCAGGCCTGTGTTGGCTCCACCAGCCACCATCTTGTTTTTCAACTCTTTTGACTGTTAAAGACTTTATTTGGATATTTGGTCTCTAACTGTGGATATGTCATTATCACCCCATCACTGAAAGTTTGGTTATTAAAGGGATTTCAGGAAAATATCCTGCATGTTTTTTCTCTAATAATAAATCTTCTATAGTTGATGAACTTCCTTGGTTAACTTGTTATTTTCTCTGATTCAAATGTCTAATCTGGTTGTTATGATATAAACAAAAAATGCTTAGGTAAAGTCAAGAACCACATTGGAGTGATTCTGTGACCCTCAAGACAATTGTTTGTAGGCTTATGTCTCCGCAGTGCATCTGGAAAGTATTCAGACCCCTTGACTTTTTCCACATTTTGTTATGTTACAACCTTATTCTAAAATTAAATAGTATTTTCCCCTCATCAATCTACACACATACACAATAATGACAAAGCAACAACTGTTTTTTAGAGATTATTGTACATTTTATAAAAAATAAATAAAAGTGAAATCAAATTTACCTAAGTATTCAGACCCTTTACTCAGTACTTTGTTGAAGCACCTTACAGCCTCGAGTCTTCTTGGGTATGACACTAGAAGCTTGGCACACCTATATTTGGGGAGTTTTTTTTGCTGCAGATCCTCTCAAGCTCTGCCAGGTTTAATGGGGAGAGTTTGATCGGGTTCAAGTCCAGACTCTGGCTGGGCCACTCAAGGACATTCAGAGACTTATCCCGAAGCCACTCCTGCATTGTCTTGGCTGTGTGCTTAGGGTTATTGTCCTGTTGGAAGGTGAACCTTCACCCCAGTCAGAGGTCATGAGCTCTTTGGAGCAGGTTTTCATCAAGGATCTCTCTGTACTTTGCTCTGTTAATCTTTCCCTCGATCCTGACTAGTCTCCCAGTCCCTGCCGCTAAAAAAACATCCCCACAGCATGACGCTGCCACCACAATGCTTCACTGTAGGGATGTTGCCAGGTTTCTTCCAGATGTGATACCTGGCATTCAGGCCAAAGAGTTCAATCTTGTTTTCATCAGATCAAAGAATCTTGTTTCTCATGGTCTGAGAGTCCTTTAGGTGCGTTTTGGCAAACTCCAAGCAGGCTTTCATGTGTCTTTTACTGAGGAGTGGCTTCAGTCAGGCCACACTACCATAAAGGCCTGATTGGTGGAGTGCTACGGAGATGGTTGTCCTTCTGGAAGGTTCTTCCATCTCCACAGAGGAACTCTGGAGCTCTGTCAGAGTGACCATCAGGTTCTTGGTCACCTCCCTGACCAAGGCCCATCTCCCCCGATCGCTCAGTTTGGCCGGGCAGCCAGCTCTAGGAAGAGTCTTGGTGTTTCAAAACTGCTTGTACATTAAGAATGATGGAGGCCATTGTGTTCTTGGGGACTTTCAATGCTGCAGAAATGTTTTTGTACCCTTCCCCAGATCTGTGCCTCGACACAATTCTGTCTCTGAGCTCTACGGACAATTCCTTCGACCTCATGGCTTGGTTTTTGCTCTGACATGTACTGTCAACTGTGGGACCTTATGTTGACAGGTGTGTGCCTTTCCAAATCATGTCCAATCAATTGAATTTACCACAGGTGGACTCCAATCAAGTTGTAGTAACATCTCAAGGATGATTAATGTAAACAGGATGCACCTAAGCTCAAGTTCAAATACTTTTGTGAATAAGTTTTTAATTTTTCATATATATATTTTATACATTTGCAAAAATGTCTAAAAACCTGTTTTCACTTTGTCATTATGTGTGTAGATTGATGAGGGAAAAAATGTGGAAAAAGGGAAGGGGTCTAAATACTTTCCAAATGACCTGCGAAAATCTGTAAAATATCATGCAATTCTAATTAACTTAATGATCCACCAAAAGTAATTTACTTAAATTCTTTCCCTCATGCAGGACCTCAACAGTTATCTAGAAGACAAGGTTTACCTGGCAGGAAATCAGTTCACCCTAGCCGACACACTCATGTACTACGGAATTCATCACGTCATCGTAAGTCTAGCGTCCAATAACCAAACAGAGCCGACTTCAATCAGAGTTTAATTTAAAAAGCGGTTTGTCCAACGGAGCTCACAATTAAAAGAGTCATATGGTTAAAGGGCATGAGAGAGGAAACTTGACACAAGCAGAAAAGATGAGGCGCAAATTGATGTCTTTAGCCCAGGCCAAGGAAGAAGTTTGTTGGCCCCTGGAGGCTGACAGAGAGAAACAGGGGATCATATGTTGAGAAATGTCAGCGGTTGTGGCGGAGATGGATCGTTGCCACCAGCCACAAGGGAGTCAGTTTAGTTTTTTATCACAGCGGTTAGCCTCTGTCCTGAGGTCAGTCAGCAGCCCAGTTCAGGGGGAGGACTATCATAGCTACCGAACACAACTGGTATGATTTTAGACTCAGGTGCAGTATAGCTATCTTAGACCAGGCTTTGGCAGCCTCACAACGAACCTGAAACAGGATTGTCTAATATGTTCACATCATTTTGGTGTTATTCTCTTCATTTAGCAATTACACTTGTTTTGTGGGGAAAGAAATGTGAATTAAGTTACAAGCAGAGTTGCGTCATTAGTTTGGGTACTAGCTAATTATAGCCAGAAAGATGCATTTGCTAAATATAAATGGAGATTCCTAACATTGCTCGACATTTCTAATGTGAAGGTAGTGTCATTCTCAACTTTTAAACAATGTCAGATTTGTATAGTATGGATCATCAGTGGTAAAAATGAATGTCCCACCTCTCTGTCCCAGGTGGACCTGGCCGTCCAGGAGAAAGAGAAGTACATGAACATGACGAGGTGGTTCGATCACGTACAGCACTACCCCGGCGTCCGGCACCACCTGCCCCCCGTGGTGGTCCTGAGGAACAGAGTCTACACCAGCGGCCACCACTGAGGTTTCCTGTCCCGTCAGGGTGCACTGCTGGCTGCCAGGATGGCCCAGGGCGGACTTGAGGGCTAAACAGCGGGGTGCTGACATCTCATCCTCCCCACCTACCCAGCAGTATGGGCCCCTCCCTCGCCTTCGAGACGTTCTGTGTCTTTTTGTTGTTGTTGTTGTTGGGAGTCTGTCTGTTTTTTTTATGACTGCAGATGCTGTCAGTGTCAAGGTGTAGGGATATTTTAGTGATGCTATCTGAAACTGGCTCCTTGAAAACATTCTGGCTGGTGAATGGCAGTAGGGTTTGCTGATACCTGTCAGCAATTCTTGTCTTTTCACTTAAAGGGATAGTTCACCCAAATTACAAAATGTCATTGGTTTCCTTATCCTGTAAGCAGTCTATGGACAAGGTATTACAGGAATCAATAGTTTAGTTTCCCATGCACTGTTAACACGTGCTAATGTTTTAGCATTTGTGGCACAAATCCCATTCAAGTCATAGAACTGATATTAGCATTTTTTGTTCAAATCATCTATGATTTTGTTGAACTGCACAAACAATTTTAGATACTTTGGATGATTTAAACATGATACACTAAATGGGCTAATATCAGTCCCTTGACTTGATTGAGATTTGTGCCCAAATGCTGAAATGTTAGCATGTGGAAACAGTGCCAGGGAAACTAAAAACAAAGCATGGATTGCTGTAATACCTGTAAGACTGCTTACAGGTTAAGGAAACCAATGTAATTTTGTAATTTGGGTGAACTATCCATTTAAACTAAGCCAAGATTGTGAAAAATTATTATTAAAAAGTACAAGTGAGTTAATAGTTTGCAATGTCGCTTTAAAAAAAGTCTGCAATTTCAATGTCTCAACATGTTACTTAAACAAAATAGTTCCAGTCTACCCAACTGTGTTCAACTATGTAATCATCATCCACCACAGATCCCAGGTCCATTATCAACTTTCCGTCCTCATGAATTTATTCTTCAGTCTTAGTTTCTCAAGCTGCTGTTCCACCAGCAGCGTGGGCAGCAGCCTCTAGTTCAGATCAGAGTCACTCGAATCAATCTGTGTGTTGATGCTGAAGGGCAGAGGGCAGACTACCAGCTGCCATAGAGGCCACAGCGTGCCTCTGTCCAATGCCAGAGCCCTGGGTGACAGCCACGCATTGTGTGTCATTTCACCCTCTTACCCATGGGGAGAGGGGCCCAGGGGGTGGGAAATCATTTTACGAAAACATCCGAGCGATAATACACACTCGCACCACTCACACAGCAGACTGGATTTAGCCATTAGCTCTGTCAGTGGTAGGAATCACAGCTAATATATATATATATATATATATATATATTGAAATCGCTGTGTTTGCACAACAAAATAGTTGGGTAATCTTTGTCTTAATTGTGAAAACTTTATCTGGTGTGTCAAACTGTTAACTGGTTTACATTGTTACAATTTCATCCAGCCTGTGTTTTGTCATATACACCCTTCTTGGTCCTCCTAGTTTTCTGATATGTTCTTCCTTATGACGGCTGCTGCGTTAATGCTATGTTTTTGTGTTATTTAAGTCTACAGAAGGTTGTCCTGTGCCAATAAAAATCAAAGGGAAACAAAGATAATCTTCATCTCATGAGTCTCATCTTGTTTCGTTTTTTATCAATCGCTTATGTAGAATTCAAAGAATTTGTTTTTAACATTTGGTGGGTCCATCGATTAAACAACAGCAAACAAAGTGCTGTGTGTTCCAGAAAGTGTAAACTTGTGAAAGCAAACATCCTGCAGTCATTTGAGCAGGCCTTGTGACTAGATAAGAAAGAACATTGCACTACTGGACCATAATAGAACCACTGTCCTGTTGTTTATTTCAGTTCCATTTAGATATTATTGCTGCTGCTGCTGAAGAGAAGCTTAACACAGCATGTCACGCTTTATCTTTGAGGTGTCCGCTAGATTGAGGAGACTGAACTTAAGAGGGCTTTTGTTTTATGCATCTATACTGCGTAGACAAACTTGGAAGTTATACAAAGATTTCTTTGAAGACTTATAACTCATGGATTCGCAACGAACTCGAGGATGTGTAACAACGAACTTGAAATGACTTTTTCAGATGTTTTGTGTGCTGCCGTGACTATTGCCGTAATGTCAAAATGGCCGTGTCATTAGGTCTTCCAGTTTTGCAGCTGATGATCAAACCAAAGCCAAGACAAATCCATAGATGAAGCCACAGCAGGTAACTCAAGACAGCCCAATTAGTATCAACCTCTCCCCGGTCATCTGAAGACAGAGGTTGCCTCCTCTACAGGGGTGGACTGCCACAATGAGCTCACATTGAGATCTTCCCCCACATGGCAGACGAGGCAGCCTTTATTTCCCCCACCCCCTGAGGGGTCAGCGATAGTTCAGGGGTCAATTGGCTCGGTGGATCAGCAGGGTTCACTGATGACTTCAACTCTCACCAGGAGTCATCTCTAAGTGTGTGAACCTGACCAGGCGCCACCTATTGCTCACTCCTCTTCATGGCCACAAGGGGTTTCTCTGTGGGAAGGGCATGGGGGCAGAGTCCAGGGCCAGGTGAGGTGAAGTCGCCCTACAGACAACTATCTGATGAATGACAGCTCTACTGGGTCTTACCGTTTAAAGTGCAGTGAGGAGAACCACAGGTTCCACAAGCAAGATCATGTGGCATGAAAGCAGTTTTGCCAATAAGTCCTGTCATGAAGTAAATGGTGCCAATCTGAACTTGTAAAAAAGGAAGTGTGTTCCCACAGATTCAGGCAGTTTCAATAACTGGTGCCTTAGTACCATCTTCCTAATGAGAGGCAAATGTGGTGGGGTATTCCCATCACATAACACCCCACGGTGTTAGTCCGAGTCTGCCATGTCAGCAACAAAAAATAGTTTGTCTTGTTAATGAGATCGAGAGAGCGGCGCATCCGACGGTACGTTTGCCCCTGATTGATTAAATGAAACAATCAACACTGCGTGGGGGCGTGTTAACGTGTCGTAAGCGCTTGTGACAGGCATTGCCTTATCCTCCCCTTACAGATAGTGACAGTTCTACCATGTGCCTTAAAGATGGCATCTGATTGTCAATTGCAATTACAAGTGCAGAGGCAATGATCAGGCAGGTGGGGGTCGTTTTCTTTGCACACTTTTACGTTCAGTCATTGGTTCAGACTTTCAGGGCTTGAGGGCAAGTTGGGAAAGTTATTTTGCTGCACTTTCCTCTCCTCTCTAAAGGTGCAGAGGATCGTGTGAGACTGAGGTGAGCAGGGGATACATTCCAAGGTTGGGTGTATTTCTCTCTTTGTCTGTAGTGTTTATGTTGAGCTTCTATATTAGAAGCGTGGAGTCTTAATGCAGCTTCAGTATTATAAGCAAGCTTCAGGGAGGTAAACACTGAATGGGGGGGCAAACACTAATCTTGTCACAAGTTATATATTTTTTTGTCTTTCTTTTCTCTGGGGTGCAAGTACAGCCATGCCGTGGAGCACAGAAGGAGCCCAGGTGTGTGGCGAGGAGTTTACGAGACGCACTCACTCACTTCGTCAGTCAGAGAGGGGCGGCTGATTCAGCCTAGGTGCTGAAGTACATGTGTGCATCCCGGGGCAATGGGATCACACCTAAACTCAGGCACGGATGGCAGACTGCTCCAGAATTAGCCTGCCTCGCTCGCCCTCTCTCTCCCCCAACCTGCCTCAGCTGCACACACACTTCCTGGCTGCCGCGTTCTGATTTCCTGGGTGTGTGTGTGTTTTCATGCGCTCATTCAGGGGGTTGTGGATTTGGCTTGGGGGCAAGGGGTGAGAGGGACGTGGTGAGTTCGAGGGGGATGGGAGGAGTGCATACGGTGCAAGAAGCAAAGAAGACAGCAAACTTCCCTGTCTGGATAAGTTTAAATAATGGGCCTCTCAGTTCTCAAGTGTGGATTTGTCCTGCGCTATTTCTAAAGCTGCAAAAGTCTTGATCTTTTTTTATATAGACCCCTGCTTTAAGGAGTCACTGGGGTAGAGGTGCAATAACATACACATTATTAGAGATTTATTGTTTATATATTACCAATATGGAAGTGGTTCTCCATACATTTTGCCGGGGAATTGAATCCTCCAGGACATTTTATCGGCTGCACTCTGGCCTTGTGGCATAGAGAGGCCATTCTGTGCCCTCATATTCTATTCTGAAGAATGTATCGCAAATTAGGTATACATTTTTTCTCCTACTCAATGCACCCTTCCCTCTCTACCCCACAGGTCTATGCCACTTAACTTTAGAATGCCCTCCTGCCTTAATGGTTTTTGATAGGATGTCTTCGGGGGGGAGGGGGCTCACTTCTCTGCGAGAAGTGATACCAAAAGTAATTGCGTCTGAAGCCCCCTTGACAAGGGCTGTACTTTTGAAATGGCACTGCCCAGGGAAGCGAGGGAAATAAGCGGAGAGAATGGCGATGGTAGTGAGCCTCAGATGCATTCCTGGGTGGAGAGAGGGCATGAGGGGGTCAATGCCATCAGCAATACCCTATAATGACCACCCTTGGAACAAAAACAACACCTTCATTACCATTTCTCCTCGGCTCATCTGCATATGCATCAACTGGCTGTGCATTTATAATTTCTGCCTTATTACAATGCAGGTTTTAATTCGGGGTGACTAATTTATTTAAACCTGGAGTGAAATTATCCCCCTCTTCCAGCACTGTTTCCCTCCTTATCTTGTCACATTTCCCTAATGCAAAAAAACACTCCTGATTCATATTTAGAAGAACAACTCAAGCAAAGTTTGATATGATTAACTGTAATTATGTGTTACCTAACTGACCTGCTTACCTTTGGTGCAGTAGTATAAATACATATGCATGAAGGAGGGGTTTACAGGAATAGTATGTGTTTATCTTTCATTTTGTATTAAAGTTTGCATTTACACTTTTTCCCCAAAAACACTTGATACAATGACAGTACTTTGGCATATTTTAACTCTGGGTTGACTGTATCATTTAAGCCAAACCAATAGACAGTTCCCAATGTCCACCTCACTGAGCATGGTGATAATGCATAGCCTGGGCACAAAGGGAGCCAGCCGTAATGGCGCTAATGGATTAACCTTGACAGGACATGATTATGAACCAGAAGTGCACCTTTTACTCATGCCTGGTTGTTTCCCGTGTCTGTGTATATGTATGAGAGAGTGTGTGTGTGTGTATATCAGAGAGTGTGTGTGGGCTTCACCGCTCACTGGTTTGATTCTGGACTGGGGGCATGAAGCTGCAGTCTGGCATAGGGGACGCCCCCTCGCTCACCCGACCGCTCCACTCACTGCTCACTTCTTTCTCTCTCTCTCTCTCTCTCTCTCTCTTTCCCCCCTCCCCCTTCTCACACCACATGACCTTCCACAGCAGGACTGGCCCAGGACCAGGAGGGGGGTGATGATGGGGGGGGGGTCATGGACAGAGTGGCAGCTGGGGTCTCAGTCTTACCCCTCAGTGAGCCTGCTCTGAGTATTAGTTAAAGTACAGCTATGCAAGTCACTGATATGAAAGGGTTAGGTAAAGTACAGCGATTCAAGTCACTAATATGAAAGGTTAGACCATATTTTGGGCATCCTCTCTTATAAAAACTGTGTCAATGTGATATTTTGTGGATTATTGGAAAACTGTGATGTTTTGTTGGTCCAGTAATATACTGTAGTTCCCGAGCTGCTCCTAAAGGCCAGTTCCTGGGTGTACTACTTAGTGTTTGTGGTTAGTGTGAGGGGCCGTTACATTGCATGGATACATTCTGCTGAACATGCTTAGACCAGAAACAAGCATAACCTGGGTTTGTACAGCCGCCCCTCAGTGTGTTAGCTAGCATATAGTCAACATGCAAAATGTTCTGTGTCAAACAGCCATGGATAAAGGAAAGACAAATGATTGTTCAAAGGTTGCAACTGGCAAATTTGCCAAATTACACAGAGTGAGTCTATTTAAGTGAGCATGTGCTGTGAAATTGATTATGCTCCTCTGTGGAATAGCCTCCAGTATGGTGCATTCCTCACTTAGGACTGTCTTGAACTCTTAGCATGGAAGGGTACTGTCCCTGAGTCTCAATCAGGGATTAGTTCATGTTGTCACCCCCGGCAACCACCCCAGGGGACATACAGAACAGGACCGGGGGACACCAAGAGGTACGATGTCCTGCAGATGTGTCCGTCTTGGAAAAATGACAGGACATGTTACAGCCATCCACCATCCTTGCTCAAATGGCCTGCAGTCAACCACTCATTGCCCAGCTCAGACACTGCTGAAGGAGTCACTGCTAGGGATGTTGGGGGGTAGGTTACTGAGAGAGCTCCTCAGTCAAGCTATATTTAACTGCACATGACACACAGCTGATCGCTGGCTCCTTTGAAAAACATACATGGCCGAGGCCTGCATGAAATTGACATTTGCAACCCGGGGACGGCGCGCATGAGACAGGACAAAGCCAGAGTGTTGTTCCTTGTCCGAGGAGGGGGGGGGGTCGAGCGTCAACAAAGCCCACGTCTTATCTCATGTTTCCCCCACACTTACGTTAATGCTCGTTACACGCTGGCTTTTCACCACACCGACTCGTCGACACTAACCGCCCGCTTTGAACTGTGCGCCAGAGGCCCCAGAAGCCCAAAGGGCAGCAGCAGACTGGTGCGCTATCAAAGATGCTGTTGATGGGCTGGATGGATGATGGCGGAGGTTATACAGGGGTACAACGCTATGGAAATGATAGTATCATAATGGGCCCAATGTGCTCCTCCAGCCCCCCACCCCCATCCACCGCCGCTCACCACCCTCCCCAGTCGTCCTTGCAGGCACGAAGACTTTGCCTTCCTTACGGCCCTTGTGGACTTCCCTTGTGACTTTCACAGCTGTCATGCTGTGCTCTGCGACCATTCATTCAAGCTTAAGATCCATGGTGGGTGCTTTTTCTGTGAGCATGTGATGGCCCGGCTCTACACACACAAGTAAATGATTCCTGTGCCTCCCGTGTTAATGGGGTGTGTTATTTGCCATAATGTCATTTCACAGGGGGTTACGGCACTGCAAAGGCAATTATATGGATCTTTAGCAAGGCAGGTGTACTAGGCGCCTAGTCTTGAATGGATTTGGTATTATGTGGAGAAGACTATAGACGGGTTGGTTGTTTTGCACAGGGGTACTCAACCAGGGCTCCGCAGCCCTATCCTGCAGGGGGTTCGCAAAAATATATGTGGATTTTCTTTTAAATATCGCTAGCCTCGATAGAATAAACAGATGTTGGATTACATAACCTACAGTAGAAAAGAGAAGAATATATTATTTCTAATGATGTCAACTTTATTTCTCAACTCTTAATATTGAGCAAATTACACTCACTGGAGTGTCTGGCATAGGCTTTGAAAAAGCAACAGCGAATAGGCTGTCAGTACGGCAAATGCTAATGGCTGATGGTAAGTTTTCTTGGCTTGGCCAACACATGGCTAACCAGTTAAACAACTGCACTTAGCGAAAATGTGTTTGGAATTCCCTTTCTAGCTAATAGGCTATGTTAGAGTTTACACTTCCTCTTCCAATTATAATGTGGGCATGTCAAAATAATGAAAAAACTATCTACCAAATCTATTCATATTAAAATGTTGATTACTTCTCATTGCCATTATCATTCACCTGATTTTTTGCTAATGCATCATGGGGGTCCCTGGGTCACTGGTTTGCCTGGGTGGGGGGGCCCTGGGCAAGAAAAAGTTGAACACCCTTGGTTGTTGAACAAAACAGAAATGTGCGCAACTATGCAGCAAAACAGACAGGTTTGGCTTAGATTGTTAACAACATGTAAACCCTATTTTGTCTCAATTAGCACTTGTTGTCTCTCAAATACATTGTTTAAGTTGTAGCTGGCAAAGTTTTGGCATATTAGCATTGACATGAATTCAGTCAAAACACCTCAAAACAAGACATGGTATCAAAAACAAGATAAAACGAGCTGAAACGAGCCACCTACGATTCTCCACATGGCAGTTTCTTGTCATTGTTGCTAGCTATCTGACCGCTCAGAATCACAACAAAGCGCGGCTTCCGGCCCCATTGATGCCCATGCATGATTTTCGTGATGTTGTCAGAAAAGCCACCATCAATTTCATGGTGCACAGTTGATGCTGTATACTATGTAATGTTATACTTGACAGTATAGTTAATGTGGATAATTCCAAAGCCTCATGCCGAGTGACTCATAAAAACACCCTGGGACTATGTGGGAACCCAAATGCATTCTTCCCAGTTGAAAAGTGTGGATTTGCCATCAGTTTGTTGTTGTGCTTTTTTTGGTGACACAGTGTGATAGGCCCTCGAACCCTCCGTTACCCTGGTAGTATCTCCCTTTCACTCCCTTTCATAAAAATTGTCAGCTGAGGATGGCTGAAGTTTAGTCAAAGACAGTTGGAGATCACCTCCAGGGACACACAGAGAGGGATGAGCGAGAGATGTTAGTGAAGCGCCTCGTGGCTCGTAGCCCCCCGATCTGCTCAGTGACAACTCTCCCCCAGCCAGCAGGATGAATGACTGGAGCTGCTACTCCCATGCCTCCCTCGGGAGAAACCTGGCCTGCGTCCATCCTCACACACATACACACCCGCATTCAAATTGATATCCACACACACATTTGTTTGCATCACATGCATAAGGATACACTCCCACCGGGGCACAAACACATACACATACATACACAAACACACACGCGTCAAAGGAGGCCTGAGCGCTATCACTGCTCTTTGTCTCCCACTGTCATTGCTGAAGGGCTACTGCATGTAAGCTACAAGACAACATGTTGCAGCAACGTAGATCTGGACAACCACAGAGCTTCGCCTGACCTGAGGGCTTCCGTCCTTCCTTCCTACCACACAGACCTCCGAATCTGAGGGAGAGAGAGGGAAGACGGCAGGCAAGAAAGTGAAAGAGAGCAACAACTCTCTGAGATGTGGGACGCACGGACGACAGCCTTTCCCTCAAGGAGGCCGCCGTCATCTGCCTTGGCGGACACCAGCGCTAAACTCCTGTCAGGTCCCATCTTACGTCCCACTGTCCCCCGTCTCTCTCTGGCAGGACGCGCCTCTCCGAAGGGGGTCACGTCACACACAGGGACGGCAGTCACTTGTCCCCCTCTCAGGGGTGTACTGTACTGCCCTGTCCAAAGACGACCCGCTGCGGCCATTAGGGTGGCAATGTGCCTGCTAGGATTTGGACATGGTAGTGGAGAGCTCGCTTTCAAGCGCTAAAACTTCCACTGATAGATTTAGAGCAGGTAGAGACATTTTGCTGCCAGGTTTTGTCTTGTGCCTCCATCTATTTAAATTTTGGGTAATGTGTACCACACATTATTTATGGTCTTCTTTATTTAATGTAAAGTACAAGAGTACTGTAATTTAACATGACTATTATTGTAATATTTTTTCTCATACAGTTGAAATCTGAAATTTTTCACTAAATATTCTGTACTTTAACTTGTAATTGTATTTGCTTCTGTAAAAATCTCACTTCTATTTTCCCCACATTCAAATGTGCCTCCTGTGTATAGCACAAGCAAATTAATATTAATCGAATGTAACTCATTTCAAGACCTACATTTGATTCAAATAAAATATCAAATGATCAATCCTTTGTCTCAACAAAAAATCTGTTTATTTGTAAAAAAAATAATTTAAAAAATAAACATTTTGATAAGATCTTTTTAAATGTCTGTTTTTCTGCCACTCTCTTAGAACAAGGACATGAGGGAAAGGCTTGTTGGAAATGTGTTTTTCTACAAACACAGTGCATCTCTCCCAGGTGACTGCTTAACACATGCAGTAATTGTAAACTTCCCCCTGGCACTGTATATGTGAGTCTGTGTGTGCATGTGCGTGTGAATGATCGTCCTGTGCGTGAGGGTGTGTGCACGCACAGTTGCATGCATGTGTACTGTATGTGCGTGTGTTTTGGCATGTACGTCTGCTTGTGTTTTTGTGTGTGAATATAAAGTGTGTGTGTATATGTGTGTGTGTGTTATGTGTCTATGCATGCATTGGGATTACGGTGTGTTCCTCCACAGGTCCACACAGAAGGAGGCCTGACTTCTGTTTTTCCCTACACACTTCTGTTTTTGTTTTGTGGTTTTTTTCTGTCTTCTCAGGACAGGAAGCAAAAATGAATTAATAACATTTTATAGGGGCCAAATCTTTTCAGCATTTCCAGTCCTGTGAGCTAATTTGACAGCTCATGGGGTGATGCGGATTCCACTTCAGAGAGACAGGTACCCTAGGGCTAGCCAGCTGGATTGTGGATGCTTACAGATTTGGCTCTCGCTTCCTGCTGGGTGTCATCTGTCTCCTTGGTCTCGCGGTGGATAATTTTTTGTCCTCCTGACATCATGTGCCTGAGCAGTTTGTGCCTGGCAGGGCTTGTCTGTCCAGGTTGGCCATCAAAACCAGCCAGCATGCATCTAATCTGACGAGGCACCACTCCAAACACAGCCGCCCCCGAGCGCCCCCTCTGTCCCACGTCGAAAATCACGGCCCCACAAAAAACTTCTCAACCGTCAAGACCGGCCCCCGCTCCTCCGCCAACATGGTAAAGGGGTAGAAGGAGAAGTGTTTGGGGGGGTATTCCGCCAGGGGACTTATTTCGCTCACGCAAAGAAAATGTCCCTACTTTCTCTCCTGTGGCTGTCACTTTGATTGCCGTCGTGGTGTGGGAGGGTCTGCCTCAACAGGTTTGGGCCTCTCCCTGCCTGTTGCCGGCAGTTGACTTGGACACCGCCGCACTCGGATGAGGCAATCCTTTGGTTGGATTATAGTTGCGGTGGACGGCCCCGTGGGAGAAGTGACAGCGCAGCGGCCCGCTAATCCTGGGGACAGCCCCAAACCGGGG